>NC_137833.1:47064314-47136814 GCF_963921795.1 Nannobrachium achirus
GGAACTAAATATTTTGAGATGGGGGTCCGTGGACAAATACATCATTTTGGGGGTCCTTCACAAGAAAAGGTTTGATAACCACTGACATAGTAGTCTCTCAAGAACAGACTAACTGAGCTCCAGTTAAGTGAAAAGGACCTTTTCTTTGGCGATGGCTGGCCAGATTGCTGACATAGAAACATAGGGTTTTTCAAAAAAACCTTAGGATTCAAAAGACACTTATAGAATCAGGTCAAATTTTCACAATTTTTCAAAAATAGCAGATCTACAAGCTCGCAGTGAGCTTGTATATCTGCTATTTTTCAATAGTTAAAGCATAAAATAATGATACACAAAATGTGTACCCGTTCTGAATGGGTTAATGGAGCAGGAGAGAGAGAGAGAAAGAGAGAGAGAGAGAGAGAGAGAGAGAGAGAGAGAGAGAGAGAGAGAGGCAGTTAGAGTTACAGTCGTCACACAGCAAATGAAGATTGATACAGACAATTAGTACAGGGAGCTCCCCAGAAAGGTGCGGAGTGGAGGATAAGAATCCATCTTCATTTGGGTCTGGTCCTGTCACCCTGCCATGAAAACTGGTCCTTTAGCTGGGCCTGGGAGACCACACTCTCTAATTAAGTCAAGACTAAGCATTGGTTCAGTTAATTACACTTTTCTCCCTCTCTCTCTCTCCCTCTCTGACACCCCCGCCTACAACTACAATACCACCCCCCCAAACCCCCACTAATAATATTATTGCTTGTCTAAGCTGGCGTCACTGTCCAAACCCCGTCAATGCCATCGAATTGACATTCCATCGCAGTAGTGCAGAGAAAAGGACACATGCCAACACCATTTATTTGGCGGCTATAAATATGAAATCTCATTAGGGCTGCTCTTCCATTAATTTGAGCATTACAGTGAGTGAGTGTATAAAGCCATGTGCAGGCGGATAATTAGGGCAGTGTGAGAGCAGAGCGAGTGGGAGAGAATTTGCTTAGTCAAGAAACAGCTGCCAATCTCATCTGGGATTAGCGCTCCCTCTGCCCCTATGGGGCCCAGCAGTAACCAACTGGTTTCCCCTCTACAAAGAACAACAGTAAAATAGAATACCAAAACTGCAATTACAAATGTGTTGCTCCATAGTTAACGGCCAAATGTGGTACTCAGTCAGATCATATGTGGCTATATGGCTATATCCTTTCTTTAAACTTTGTGTGGTCCCTATTTTTGGCATCATTTAGCCAACAAAAGCAGAAATCGCATATCTTCAAGCTCACAACAGCAGAGCTTGTAGATGAGCTATTTCCGCTATTCAAAGTATTTTCTTTCACGTGGATAAGAAACAATACAACCGCGAGGACCTGTGTGTACAGGCCTCGCGGTTTTGACCAAACAAGCCATATGGGAAAAGAAGCAGAGATAAATCCATGTTTCTGCAGCTAGCTTGCATGCAGACTCAATGCGGACCGGATGTCTGCGGAATACTCCGCTAGGAATCATGGGAAATCTTGAGCGTCTTAACAGGGCCATGGCACTCCTGGGGGAGGCGTTGAGACGCGTGTAGAGTGTGGACATCTTAGGCGCAAAAGCATTAATAGAATACTATCTTATAGTAAACATGACCTGGTTTTAAAACCGAAAACCATAAGGAAAAGTAAGGGCCTCTTACCTTATTCTTTGTTTGTAGGAATCCAAATCTCCATCATCTCTGCATTTCGGCTCTTTTTTCCCCTTCTTCCCAGAATGCTCTTCCTCTGAACTGTCGGGGCAGTATTCCTCCTCACTTTCCTCTCTCTTCTTCTGTTTCCTCTGGCCTTTCCCCACGCTCTTCCTCTTATACGGCTTCAACTCGTACTCTTCGTCGTCGTCATTTCCCCCAAAGCCCTCCTCCATGTCTTCTCTCGCCTCTCTGTCGGGATCGAAGCCCTCGTCGCTGGGTAGATACTCGGACCCCTCGCTGTCCGTCCCCTCCCCCTCGGCACGGGGCCTTCTCCGGGGTTTCGGCGGCCGTGGTTCGGCCTTGGGCCGGGCCTTAGGGTGGGCCTTCAGGGCGGTTATCTGGAGCTTGCGCATACGTTTTTGCAGCTTTTTATCCTTTGGGGAGGCGAGTGTTCCATTGCTCCTTTTCTTTCCCACCCCCTCGGGGCTCTTTTTCTTCTTCTGAGGCGCCGGCTTCTTCCTGTCTGTAGCCAACTTGGCCTGGTCCGTCAGGTACTGGTCAAAGGCCGAGTTCTCCATCATCATCATCGCTTTCCGGGGCTCCTTCTCCTTCTCCACCTTCTGAGGGATCCGCGTTCCGAACGGCGTCATTTGGCCCGTCCGTATGAGCTCCTCCCACTCCGTCTCCTGGGATGGCATGAGCATGCTGCCCAGCGTCGACGGCCCCGGTTCTAGTAGAACAAGACAGGATAATGACGATACAGGGTCAAATCGATGCTTTGTCGTACAACCGTGTCACTACACTACACTCGCCATTGTCAGCCCCAAGAAAAGGGTTATGACACATGTAAAATCCAGCACTAAGCCTGACTTACACTTCGATGAATGATAAACCTGGCTTCGTGTGGGCCTGGATCTTTACCATTGTGCAGTTGTAATGCTGGGGTAAAGCCAACACCTTGACCACTAGCCTAAAGGAGAATTTCCCCTTGGCCCGGGGACATGTTAGGCAGAGGCTCTGGGCCACTACTGCTACAATGTCACACGGAGGTGACCCTGTGTAACTAGGTTCACTTCATCAGTGGTGTTAACCCAGGAAATATTTTATACTTTAGTATGTCATTTGTAACTCAAATATTTGCTCCTGGGAGCTTAATATTTAATAGGCGGGGGTCAGCGGCCAAATACATATAATTCTAGGGGTCCCTGACATGACAAAGTTTGAGAACCACTGACGCAAAAAAAAGACTTCACGATTAAAAAAAAAATAGCAGATCTACAAGCTCGCAGCTTGTTGAGCTTGTAGATCTGCTACTTTTCAATAGCTAAAGCATAACATAATGGTTAAAGCGGTTCAAATCTAAAGCGACAAAGCGGCTGACACTCACCTTCCTCCCCATCGTCCTCTGCTTGGAGCTCGGCTAGAAGCTCTGCTCTCAGGGCATCGTCCACTTCCAGGACAGCCTGTAGTCTCCGCTGTTTAGCCCGGATCTTCTTCAGCTGATTCTCCTGTACGCATAAGGTGTATAAGCTCATCATTGGAAATGGTCTCATATGGCATTTAGGGATGGGTATCGTTCACCTTTGAATCGATACAATACCTCGATACGATACCCTTTTCGATACCATTTTTGACAGTTTTTATTTAAGTTTAACTTCAACACAGAAAGAGTGGTGACTCGCTGCTGCGGTAGAGCAGAGGTGATAATGATGATCACACAGTGTGGCGGAGCGGAGAGTATAGACGTTGGATAATCATCATAATAATAAACATAGGCTATTGTTGGCTATTTTCCACAGTATAAACGAGTGTAGCCTACTAAAGCAGTCATTTAACTCTCAGTAGCCCAACTGTTACAGATGCGACCGGCCAGGGGTGCGTTCCAGAGTATCGAAACGAGGTATCGTTCATTTTTACGTGAACCGATACCCGATAGTATCGACGCCATGCGATCGATACCATTATAAGTATCGCAGACGAAACCCATCCCTAATGGCATTGTTGTTCTAGTGCAGCTTTGAAGGAGTCCTGTATAAAACACCTATATGTTTTCTTTAGTTTTTTCATTGGGCAAAAGACGTACTTTATGTACGTATCACCTCTGTCGAGGTTCCAAGAGATACCAAAACACTGCAGACGGACTGGGTCAGAGAGAACCATCACAAGCATCAATGCATGACAACATACTCCCCTATACAGCACGGAGGCTCCCGAATATTCCTAAAGAACTTTTAAACTATACGTTGTAAAAGTGAAATTAATCAATACTAACTAATTGCATGGCCTATTTAATCAGCTACAAATTGTATCAGAACCGCTTTTGTTGACAGGATTAGCACGTTAGCATTAGATTTATTTTCAGCGATGTTTAGCGGTCTCCTACGCAGAGGGTTGGATGCCACTATGACGTCCAGCTACAGGTGAAGGGGATCCTATCTGCAGTGGAAACGTTAAGTAAAGCTAGAAGAGTTGAGTAGAGTAGAGCAGAGCTGGTATGGTACTGTACAAAGCTCCATTAGTGAGACATCATTATTCAGGTACTGTTATAATGGAACATGCCTTCACATGCAGTGACTCATACCTTATTCTCTTTCTGACGCTTGACAGACTCGATCTTCCTTCTGATGTCCTTGCTAGAGGCGGCGTAGGGACTCAGCTGTTCTAAGATCTTGTTGATGTGTTTTAGAGCCGTGGTAACAGACCTGAAACACGCAGTCAGCAATATGATTTGTTTACAGTTTTTTGTGTGTGACTGAGGACAGTTTTTTCTCCTCCCGTTATTTGTAGTACAATGTTCTGGGTATATTTGCTGATGCATATTCTGAAACAACAACCAATTCTTTGTTTTAACCATATAAGCCCATAGCTCTGGTCAATAGCATTGGAGGAGTTCTCCTTAACACTATGATACATCTTTCTGGCCGAGGCACAGCCTTCGCTCCCTCTCGTCTGGTCCAAAAATAACAAAAACTGTTTTGCTACTCACCAAAACAAAGGTATCTGTGGCGAGTAGAAAGTTTACTATATTTAGTGGACGCAGTCTGGGCCCCCCACCACACGCATATCTAGGCCGAAATGAAAATGTATCTACCGGACGGAGACACTGGTTGAAGACTGTTTTTACGAAACAGCGCTACCAACGTTGCAGAGCCGAATAACACCCAACGGGACTAATGCTCTGTTAATGCGGTCCTCTGACCTACGCGACGGTAGTGAGTTGGCACCGTGATGGCGAGGACACATAGCAAAAAACTAGAAGAAATGGAGTCTCCTTCTGGTGGATTATTTTTTATTTCGCCCTAAATTTTTATTTTAGGCATGTGGTGGGGGGCCCAGACAAGGTCCACTAAGTACAGTAAGCTTTCAACTCGCAACCGATACCTTTGTTTTGGCGAGTAGCAAAACACTTTTTGTTATTTTTGGACCAGACGTCAAGGACCGCAGGCTTTGCCTCTGACGGACGGATGTAGAGTATCATAGCGTTAACACATACAACACATGCCATTTAACAATACCTTCGTACTCTCATATGCCCCTGTCTCCATAGACTTCCATGTAATTCATAGTGCACGGATCATGCACACCCATGCCTAGATAATGCACCACGTGTGTCCACATTGCTCACAGTTTTCAAACAAAAAAATCCGAATGGAAATCCGTTCAGGCATTCATGAGTTAGCAGCCATTATGTTTTCCTAAAATGTAAACAAAGATGGCTGCCATGTTTGAAAGATGGGGTTGCTATGGGGGTTAAACATGCAATTTCGCGATTGCTATCATGCCTACTACATTTTTTGGGGTCAAAAAAAAGTTTTTTTTTTTTTCAAAAACGGGAAATTCTCTGGACTATCGGGCCTGGCAGGGAAAGACATTGAAATAATCTCGGGACTATCGGGCCTGGCAGGGAAAGACATTGAAATAATCTCGGGACTATCGGGCCTGGCATGCAATGAGTTAAGGAGAACTTGTCTAGCGCTATGGACCAGAGCTAATAAGTCCCTATATACTGTATGTACGTCACGACGAATAGTGAGAGTGGTTAATGAGTTTTTACTGCAAAGAAATTGCACAGTAATTGGCACAATTACTTCAGTATAATTTTTGAATGGCTCAGTGGAATTTTACACTGTAAACGTTGAGTGATCAGCCCACAAATGGCAGTATCTGCAGGAGACTATCGATTCTGCCTCCCCAAAAATTGCAGTAAACAGAAACTCTTAGCACTTAGCCCTTAGGATCAATGCATTATCGGCATGTCTGTCATCTGAAGTGCATGTACTGTCGGAAGTTTAAGGGCTTTACTGCATTCTAGTCTTTTCTTACTCCCAAGTATCAGACAGTTTCCCTCATCAGTGGTGTAAAGTAACTAAGTACATTTAAGTACTGTATTTAAAGGGGGCCTGTCACCTAAAGGGTTACTGTCACTTTAAGAATCATCTTAAAAAACAAGTTAATATTTGTATTAACTTGTCATTGTGGGGATGCGCAATTATAAGTTAATCAAATTAATTGTCTGTATAGCCTGACTGTATGACTACTTACTGTACTGGTCAGCTGTTGTTGGGGGGCGAGGGGCAGATTACACTGTGACATGAGCTTCAGACTGTTTCAGACCGTTTTCAGAGAAGCTCATGTCACAGTGTAATCTGCCCCTCAACCCCTTTATGTGACAGTACCCCTTTAAGTACAAGTTTTAGTTATTTGTACTTTACTTGAGTAATTCCAATTTCCAATACTTTTACCTTTACTCCACTACGTCTCGGATCCAAATATTGTGCTTTTACTCCACTACATTGAAAACTTAAGTTAGTGACTTTGTAGATTATAATAATAAAGCATACGTTAACTTCAGTATTATATATATAATGTACATTTTGGCCCTTTGAAAATAGATGATCCACAAGCTCACAATTTTTATACATTTGAGAACTTGAAAAGGAACATTCTGCATAAAATCTCTTTGAGTACATTTTCATACCAATATATTTGTACTTTTAATCAAGTACATTTTGAATTCTGACCTTTACTTGTTAGGGTACGGTCACACCAAAGTATGACTGCCTGCTGATAAGCGGATTCTGACGATGCATTTCAATGAGAATCCGCTTATCAGCTGGCAGCCATACTTTGGTGCCCTAACAGAGTATTTCTACATTGCAGTATTGATACTTTTACTTAAAGGAGTAGTTCACCCCCAAAATGACTTTTTTTCTATTGATTAGTCATGCCATGGAGACTTGAGTTCAATAAAGATTTTTTGTATTTGTTGCATTCCCAAGACAAAAACTTATTATAGTAAATTTACCATAAAAGATTAAAAAGTCTGCACACCAAATTTGCAGTTCCCAATGTAGAGCTTGTCTGTGAAGGTCTGTGGAAGAGCCATGCAGCTCGAAACGTTACCACAGTAAAGCTCTACATTGGGAACTGCAAATTTGGTGTGCAGACTTTTGTTGATTACCTTTAGTCCAGCACCCATCCTATATGGCTCTGGATGTGCTTGATCTTTTTGGCTGTTTGTCAGCTTTTTTCTCCATATAGTAAATTTACCCCCACTGATTCTGATTGGGGACCCAAATGAATGGGCCTGGATGGGGACCCGAATGCATTTGGGTGAGATGGTTAAATCTTTTTTTTTTTGTTGTCTTAGGAATGCGACGAATACAAAAAAAATATTATTGAACTCAAGTCTCCATGGCACGACTAATCAATAGAAACATTTCATTTTGGGAGTGAACTACTACGTAGAACGGGTACACATTATTGTGTATCATTATTTTATGCTTTAAATATTGAAAAATAGCAGATATACAAGCTCACAGCGCTGCGAGCTTGTAGATCTGCTATTTTTGAAAAATTGTGAAAATTAGAATTTTGACCCGATTCTATAAGTGTCTTTTGAATCCTTCTAAGGTTTCTTTTGAAAAACCTATGTTTCTATGTCAGCAATCTGGCCAGCCATCGTCAAAGAAAAGGTCCTTTTCATTTAACTGGAGCTCAGTTAGTCTGTTCTTGAGAGACTACCATGACAGTGGTTCTCAAACCTTTTCATGTGAAGGACCCCCAAAATGATATTTATTTGGCCACAGACCCCCATCTCAAAATATTTAGTTCCAGGCACCACCCAGAAGCTAAATCTGAGTTACAAACATTCGCTTTGAAAATACATACATTCAAAGATTTGCACACATTTTCACAACTTTTTCAAAAATAGCAGATCTACAAGCTCGCTTGTACATCTGCTATTTTTCACTGGTTAAAGCATTCAATAATTCTAGGCCTAAATGGGTAAAGTCAAAAATGCTTCCCCCACCACCGTGTCCCTTACCGAACGTCGTCCAGAAGGGAGCGGTACTCCTTCTGGGCCTCGGCTGCGGCAGCAGCCTGACTGGCCTCCTGTATGGCCTGGTCCACCTGCTGCATCACCCCCTGCTCCAGCACGTCCTGGTCGTACACGGCCACGCCCAGCCCCTGCAGCTCCGCCGCCCCGGAGCTGGCGCACGCCGCCTGGATGCGCTGCCGGTCGATCTGCACCAGGGAGGCACCAGGCCGCTTGCCACCTGGGGGGTGGCACATTCACCAGGGATTTAAAAACAAACGCACACAAGGTCTGATTCGTCACTAGGGCCGTTACGATTTAGGGATGGGTGTATTGGTGAGAAGTCTGAGAACCTCATGATTGCGACCATAGGTCGCATTTACTATCAAACCCTGCACAAAGTGTAAGTCCGTCCGTCAGTCCGTCACACCTCAAGTGTAAGTCCGTCAGTCTGTCTGTCACACCTCACACGTCACACTCTTGCCCTGCTCATATCTCCGCAACCGTTGCCCCGATCCATGCCAAATTTTGCACACACACTCCTTACCTGCCAAACTACAACCTCCAAGGACCCCCGGAGCTCCAGGGACCCCCAGGTCCCTGGGGGACCCCCAGATGTAAAAAATGACCAAATGTGCTAAACTGACCAAATGACCACCCCAACGGGGCTGCTCACGGGGAATTCCCGGGGACCACCGACTCCTGGTGCTCCAGAACGGATTCAAAAGTGGTGGCGCCCCCAGTGGAGGACCCCCTACACTGCAGCTCACATAAAATGCCGTAACTCCGGCTAGGAGCGACCGGGACAGCTGGGGCCGGTACCTATTCGTCCGCCTTGCCGGCGCGGAGACCCCACCCCTCATTTCTCACATGGCCCTCTTCTAGCGCCACCATGAGGCCGATTCTTGCAAAACACATTTTTGGACACTGCTCCTACAATTTTTGCCCTAAAATCACGCAAATCGGTACACAGTATGTCTACACTCATCCCATCAACATGAATCTCTCCCATATAGCGCCACCTCCAGGCCGATTTTTAAAAACACATTTTTGGACACTGCTCCTACAGATTTTGCCCTAAAATCACGCAAATCACTACACAGTATGTCTACACTCATGTCATCAACATGGATCAGGAAGATTTTGGCAAAACACATTTTTGCCCTATTTGTGGAGATAAGTGACCTACGGTCGCTTATCTCCCTATTAGGGAGCCTTACTGGTACGATACGTATCGCGACGTATCACTTGGGATGTATTGCGAAATAAATTGTGATATTCATTATATATATATCATCATATATATATATATATATATATATATATGAATCACTGTAAGGTGAACTATCTATAGTATAGTGACATCTAGGAGCGGAGTGTCAGGACCAGACTTCTACCATTGGTTCAACTTTCTTTCTATGCATGGGATTTTTATTTTTTTTATTTTTTTTAAGCCTGTATCCAGTATCGACAGTATTGGGAAATAAAATATTTTGATATCGATTATCTTGCCCATCCCTACCACGGTTACAAATGTAAGTAATGATGACAAAAAAACTGAATGATCCCAATCTAACTTGGGTGGGTCTACTTCCTGCGTTTGTAAAGGAAAGCACTAGCACTGTAAATTATTAACATAGAGAAATAACAAATCAAAAGATTAAGGTCGTTCATTGGAAGGACAATACCAGTAAGACTCCCTAATCGGGAGATAAGCGACCGTAGGTCACTTATCTCCACAAATAGGGCAAAAATGTGTTTTTCCAAAGACTTCCTGATCTATGTTGATGACATGAGTGTAGACATACTGTGTAGTGATTTTCGTGATTTTAGGGCAACAACTGTAGGAGCAGTGGCCAAAAATGTGTTTTAAAAATCGGCCTGTAGGTGGCGCTAGAAGAGGGCCATGTGAGAAATGAGGGGTGGGGTGTCCGCGTTGCCTTGGCGGACGAATAGGTACCGGCCCCGGCTCTCCCGGACGCTCCTAGCCCGAGTTACGGCATTTTATGTGAGCTGCAGTGGCAGGGGGTCCTCCACTGGGGGCGCCACCACTTTTGCATCCGTTCTGGAGCACCAGGAGTGGGTGGTCCCCGGGAATTCCCCGTGAGCAGCCCCGTTGGGGTGGTCATTTGGTAATTTTTGCACATGTGCTCATTTTTTACACTTGGGGGTCCCCGAGGGAGCTGGGGGTCCCTGGAGCTCTGGGGGTCCTTGGAGGTTGTAGTTTGGCAGGTAAGGAGTGTGTGTGCAAAAGGGGGCATGGATCGGGGCAACGGTTGCGGAGATATGAGCAGGGCAAAAGTGTGATGTGTGACGTGAGTCACGGAGGGAACTTTTTTTACACCAGGGGGTCCCCCAGGGACTTGGGGGTCCCTGGAGCTCCGGGGGTCCTTGGAGGTTGTAGTTTGGCAGGCAAGGAGTGTGTGTGCAAAAGCTGGCATGGATCGGGGCAACGGTTGCCGAGATATGAGCAGGGCAAAACGTGTGTGACGGACGGACGGACGGACAGACGGACACCTGGTGGAGCTTTCTGTAGTAAGTGCGACCTACGGTCGCAATCAGTCAACCGAAGCAGGGACGTGTGTGTTTACAATAGATTGAATAGATTGTGGATAAATGCAGAGTTTGAAGTTGAATGGGCTTATAAAGGATGGGGTGTGTTTGATCAAATGAATAACAAATGTCTCAAGCAACATAAAAACTGCACTCACAAAAGCCAGCGTAGATGTGAACATTACCCCAGAACAGGAGTGTATTCAAGTGAAATTCCCCTTTAAGCCATAAATGTTCAATGTCAATAACATTTATAACTAAAATGCAAACAAAGAGCTAAACTAAAAAACAATACGTTTTACTACATATCAGTGGTATAAAGTCATTGATTTGGCTGTTTGGTGCTGCCGAGATTTTGTGACACGAACCGAAATAAATTAGGCTCTAAAAGTGGAGTATGCACCTTTATCCAAGGTGCTTTAAAGAGTGTGTGTGCATTACATTCAACCATTCACACACACATTCATACACCGATGGCAGAGGAAACCATCAAGGCACCAACCTGCTCACTGCCGGGAGCAACTAGGGGTTCAGAGTCTTGCTCAAGGACTCCTCGACAAGTTCGACACAAACTCTGCGGGAGCCCGGGATAGAACTGGGAACCCTCCATGTTCTAAGACGGCAACACTACCCCCGAGCCACTGCCGCCCCATGTTAAGGGAATAACCCGGAAGTGGCGTTAGGACGACAACCGAAGCGTCATTGTGCCATTGCGGGGTCGCGTGCAGCCGTGCACAAGGGTTGAATTGAATACATGTCCTTTTGGTTCAGCACTGCTCAACTGTCACCCGGTAGTGATAGGCACTAACCAATGGGACAGACCTAAACGACGGAAGAACGGCACTTTGTTGACTCTCCCGTTAGCCTCTCAAGTGTCAAAGTTCAAAGGTATGGCAGGAATTGCATGCTGTACACAGCGGAGTTCCACTCTTTACAACTCCTACTGTGTGGCGGTGGCTTTACCTTCCCCAGTGTTGTCGGGGTGCGCTGCAGCGGCGGCCTCGGGGTTGGTGTCAGCCTCCTGGCTGGTCCCGGAGCCTCTGGTGGTCCCATCCTCCTCCTCGGTCTCTGCAGCCAGGCTGAGAGAAGAGGCAGCGCTCACTGTCACTGGACTGGACAGCAAGGAGGAGGACACCTGCTCCTCTCTGCCACCATCTACCGGCATGACGACGCAACTGCAACACATAAGAGCAGCAGCCAGTCGGGTCAAAACCTTTTATATATACTCTATGGTCAAAACGGATTGTGTAACGTTAAAAATAATAGTCAACCTAAAGTTAAACGCTCTGAAGAATGTCCTACTCGTCATTATCTTTAAAGAAAATGTTATATGGAATATGGTTATAAGCATGGTTAAATGTATCACAATTCATCACCAGCAACTGCTTTGTTTACGTGGCTAGGCTAGCCCTGCTAACAGTTAGCCGGGCTCAGGGCTGAGCTAGAATCAGATTTACCCGGATTTACCCTAGGCTCTGACTGACCATTATCGTCAGTTTCGTTCGTTTACGTGTAAGTAAAACTATAATATCTGAAGGAAGGAAACGGCAAGAATCACTTACAAAACGTTCAGTTACACAAAAACAATGGCTTCCTCATAAAATGCATGTTCGCTGCCAAGCCACTCGCTGTTCTTTCAGGCTGCAGATCCGGTGTAGAGAGAAGCAGTGAGCGGATACGGAAAGGGATTGAGTTATTAAACAAATGGGAAAACAAATCCTGTTGTTACAGAACTAAAATTATTATTAAGTCTTTTATTGTTTCTAAGGTGATTTTCTTAGCAACAATTTTTCCTCCCAAGGACCAGACTCTGAAAAAAATTAATAAAACGTTGGTTAACTTTATTTGGGGAACCACCAGAGAGGTGACAAAAAGAGACCTGCTCTATAAAAGTAAAAAGAAAGGGGGGCTGGGGGCTGTGGACTTTGGGCTCAAACTAGAAATTTCTTTTTGTAAAAATGTTGCATCTGGTTTTAAAAGGAAAGCTCTGTGGATTGGAGAGGTTTTAAGCTGGTCCAAAAAGAAGGGTAGGGCAAGGAGCTCAGTACCTTATTATAAATTAATGTATGGGGATTTATTATCCAACTCTGAACACCTGAACATTGACTGGATCGAAATGTCCAGTAAACATATTTATTCTATTATTTGTGATGATCTGTATGGTGGTCTCGATGATGTGCAGAAACAGGTGTGCTTGAAAAATATATGGAGCAAAAACCTATCTGAAAAAAAGAGGGATGTAATGTGGCTTGTCTCTGTTAGGAGGCTAGCTGTTAGAGCAGTTGTAAAATGGAGCTGCTTTGTGACAACGGTGAAATGTCCAATGGGAAATTGTAATGACGATGAGTCAATAGAACACCTGCTTGTAGACTGCCAGAGGTCAAGATATGTCTGGGGGAAGATGGCACTCATCGGTTTTAAAATCAAGGTGACTTATAACGCTGTTATGTATGGTGTGTTTGAGGAAAAAATGTCTGCTATGGATCATGACTTCTATTGGTCTGTGATTTGCACTGTGGTAAACAAGTTGTGGAACACTAGATGTGCCATGGTGATTCACCAGGAATCCATATCTGGGGAAGTTGTATTCAAGCAGATAAGAACTGAACTGAAAAGGCAAAGAACACTGGACTCAAAACAAAGAATACTCAAGCCATGGCACCTTTTGGCACTTTAAAAAGTACTGTTAAAAAAAAAGAAAAAACTATATTCTATATTTTTCTATTTTATATTTTTGGCTTCAATGTAAAATTGTAATTGTAATTGTGTAATTACTGTATGATTGTTTTCATATGCCTTTTTGTACTGCTTAAAATGACTGTATTCATATGCCTGTTTGATTGCTTGAAATGATTGTAAAACCTGCAAAATTTTCAATAAAGTTTATTTAAAAAGCGAAAGGGATTGCGTGGCTCGGTGTGCGGCTGTGCGCGTGCTTGTACAGTAGGCGGGCTCTAGACCGGATGGCACTGGTTACAACTTGGAATAGGAACTGGACCAGTTCAAACCAATATTCATTATATCCGCCAGATGGCGCCCTTTAACCACTTTCAGAAGCCTACCCTACAAAAACACTTCTGGAAAAATATGCAAATGTCCATAAAATGACAGAAGGGATGACCTTAATGATAATGAATCCCAGTTGTGAACTTGCATTTCATTAAAGATTTCAATAAACAAACAGGCCTGGAATTTAATCATTTTATTGGCAAGGACATTGACCTTTGGCGTTCCAATATTTTGAGGTCACAAAAGGTCAAGGCAGGAAGGAAAGCCATCAAATAAATCAATGATTTTAAGTACTACGGAAATATTTTCTTTCTTTATTAACGTAGTTACTATTATTTTTATGCATAGTATAACAATCAGTGAATTAAATAAATAAATACAATATTAAAAAGCTGTTTATTTCACAAAATAATATATTGGTCTTTACAAATGATCACTAGATCAGTAGTACTACTGTAGAAGGACTCATCAGAGAGTCACTGGACTCATTATGAGATGGAGAGTGAGGGGGAGATGAGAATTAAGAATCTCAACTGAAGACAAAAAACCTTGAGGAAAGAGGCATAGGAGAAAACTGTACATTCAGTGGAAAAAGAACATGTCTTACTTGAGTAAAAGTATCAATACTGCAATAGAAATACTCTGTTACAAGTAAAAGTCCGCAATTCAAAATATACTTGAGTAAAAGTACAAAGGTTTTGGCATCAAAACTTAAAGTACCAAAAGTGAAAGTACAAAATGTTTGAAAAAAGCAGATCTACAAGCTCACGTTGCGAAGCGTGAGCTTTTAGATCAACTATTTTCAAATAGCCTAGGTATAAAATAGGGCCAAAGTGGATTAATGATATAATCTGCAAAGTAACTACATGTAGTAACTCACATTTTTAAATAATTGTAGTAAAAGTAGGCTACAATATTGGGATCAGAGATGTTGTGGAATAGAAGTAAAAGTACTGAAAACTGGATATACTCAAGAAAAGTACAGATACCTCAAAATTGTACTTAAATACAGCACTTAAGTAAATGTACTTAGTTATTTAACACCACTGACATTCAACAGGGGCAGTGTGGGGCTGGGCTGGGCTGGGCAGGAAACTTTGGTTTATTTTTGGTACCACCTGAGGCTGAGCTCAGACCACTCGGGTACCAAAAATAAATATGCAAAAAGGGAAGCTACGGTGTGCAAACATTTATTTTATCTCTAAGTGCAGTAGACTAAAGCAAATGAGTTTCTGCATGCAAACCCCTGCCGCACGGGCAGCCTCATTGATTATTTATGAAGAATATTCTCTACATGTCATGAAGTATTTCATATGAATATGATAATTCAATATCTACAAAGACATTCTTTACCCCGGCCTCTACTGACCACAATACTTTTAGACTTTTATTTAATTTGAGTGTGGCCTCTCTTAATAGATGTTGAACTGCTCTCCACTGGAATCGCTAAATAAAATGTGAAGTTACAGTCTAATGATTAATCAATCATGCCTGTGATTAAACCAGATGCAGGGCAGACTAAGCTCTCTCCCAACCTCTGCTTGGCTTGTTGTAGCACCGGTGTCCGTGCATACTGCACATGTAGGCTCTATGTACGGTAGTTAGTTCAGTGGTTCTCAAATGTTCACATTTCAAGGTCTCCTCTTAACTCTGACAGTGTACAAATGGAACCAAATGGACCCGTTAAGCCTCGATCAGAGTCGGGTTAGTGCGGTGTAGTCTTTTTGAGCGTTAACGTTGTAGTTTTATGACTCAAAAAGACTACACCGCACTACACCGCGCGACCCGACTCTGATCGAGGCTTTAGGGTCCATTTGGTTCCATTTGTACACTGTCAGAGTTACAGACTTGTATGGGTCAATTTAGAGCCCCCTAAAGGAACCCACAGAGTCCCTGGAATCCACTTTGAGAACCACTGTAGTAGTTAACACTTTGATTACAATGCTGCAGCTGTTGGCAACATAGTCCTATTATGGGATTTTTGTGGTCCATTTACTGTTTTCTTTCCTATCTTTTATGATTTCAAAGACTTAAGAAATAGAGTAGATGTACTGCTCTTATTGACGGCAAAGTCTTTCTGAGTTCAAATGCAGACAGACAGACAGACAGACAGACAGACAGACAGACAGACAGACTGACATATCAAACTTGGGCTCCTTGCAATTGTTGAAAATCACTACATTAGCAGAAGGGCCCAGATCAAAGTTATCATGTGTCTCTAATCATACAGCAGTATATTATGCTTCAGGACCATTATCCCACAGAATGCCGTTGAGGATGTTTGGCATAGATTGTTGTTGTTCACTTCTTTTATAGCCTATTTATATCCTAAGTTAATTAATTGCTAGTTTGTCATGTGAGCTTGTACAGATGTGCTATTTTCTGTGTGTGACGCAGGCATGCAACCAAGTATAAAAGTCGAGGAAATGGAGAGCGAGTGGGGATCGTAACAGGGATGTGGTAGCCTAAATTGACCGGCTGGCAGAACCATGCTGGGATTAATGGTTGTGATCTTGACTGTTCTTTTGTGTGTATCGTCATCAGAACACTGTCGTCTCAATCAGTGTCGTGACTCGTGACTCCATCTCCCGGGATATAATGGTGGATATGTGTGGTTCAGCTGAATCCTGACTGTGTTCATGGTGGGGCCGGTTTGGCGTCCGGTCCGGGGTTGTTTCGCCGTACCTCCACATTGCTGCAGGTCCTTTAATGAAATCCTATTTCTTACACTTGCATCCTTTCCTGGTATGTTAGTCCCTTCCACTGAGGAAACATAGAAGAGGAGAGAGGAAAGGATGAACCTTTGTTTAGAGAAGGGGACGTCAATTCCTCTGAAGTGTCATGTCGTGCAACGTCCATTTCTGATGATCACAGGTGATAGGCCAACTCCCTTGTAGGGGCGTTCTATTGTCAGCTGGAGGGGCGGAAGGAAGCATTAAGGTTTCCTACGTCCTACCTCCTCATTGATGCCTCCTGATCCTATTTCCTAAGTCCTTCGAACAGGTATAAGAGAAAAAAATGTCTGACTGACTTCTACTTCCTGTAGAAGCTAGGATATAGGAAATAGGACAGATCAGAATAAGGACCTGAGACGCAGCCAGTGTCTTTCTCTCTCACGAGTTTCTCTCATAAGTTTGGCTGTCGGCCACCCCATGCAGGCGCGCACCATGGGGATGGATGGGGAGTCCGTTCCACTCTTCCTGGTCAGCTTACTGCACACTGCACAGATAAGTGGTGGACAAAGTACTCAACCCCAAGTATACTTGAGTCCAGGCACGTGCAGCACACATAGACATCAAAGGGGGCTTGAGCCCCTGCCCTTTTATCTGTTTGTAAAAAGGTGCCCTTTAGGCCCTTATTAGACGGCGGCGCTGCCGATCTCATTTTGGATTCGTTTTCAAAATGAGATCGCCTTTACACCTCGCATTGGCTCATATTGTCTGCATTTACACGGAATGCACCATGTAATGCAAAATGCTGTAGTTCATATGCCCGGCCTACAGGTGGCACTGGAAAACCAGTAAAAAGAAGAGAATGCGCATGCGCTCAAACCAGTGACTTCCTTCACTTCCTGCCTCTCTCTTCCGTCCGTAGACCACGAATGCGGTTTTTACTATGGTGAAAGAAATGCAAATGTCCTCTTTCCAAGCCATACCTGAAGGCAGCATTCAAGATAATTGCCTTGTCCAAACTCTCCTCCTTATGTTGAAAGAATTGCCCTCTCTGTGTATAAATCCATGCTGTTACGCCACATCTCCAGTGTGCACTTGATTATGCTTAGTTCAGAGTGGTATCAAGCACTGAAAATAGCCAACCTCCAAGCGACGCGTTGTGAGCTTGGAGGTCTGCTATTTTTGAAATTTCAGCCCCCTCGCATGAGCCGACTTAGCACCGTTACCCATGGACGGATTAACCCCGCGAGGGCCCCCTGGCCGATATTTTTTTTATCATTAGTGTTTTAATTTACATTACTCAAGTAGCCTACATGTACTAACAGAATACAAAGTAAACAACATGACCCAAACACTGCAGCAACATACGACACCTTGACATGAAGTGAACTCTGCTCTGCTCTGATTAAAGCTGAGTTTTATGGCCTTTTATGGGACGTGATATCGTCTCTGACCGGGTGGAAACCTTGTATGTCCACAGCCATTTTTCTTTTATTATTATAAAAACAAGCTTGTATAGCTCTGAGCTTCTGAGCTTTTGTTTGTCTCCACCTTTGTGCGACACTCGATCTTGTGTTATGATGTAGTACAGCTTTCATTTATGAAAAATAAAAACACATAACAAGTTTAAGTGTGTGCGATATATACAAGGTTTTCTGCCCAGCGAACAACGGTGATACATTGTCAGTCATGATTGGCTTAAACACAGTGGATCACAGTCCAAACTGGGCAGAAGAAAGACTGTCCCTCACAACAAGACATACGACAACATTCACAGAGGAACATTGTTTGTGTTTGAGAGGACAACTGGACTCTTCCTTCAGAAGAGCAGCTTTCCATTGGAGCCAGAGAGACAGCAGAACAGATTTCCATTGGAGCCAGAGAGACAGTTGTTTTGGGGTTCTACTGAACCTTCTAAGTTATGATCTGAGCGGCTGTCATCAGAGACAACATGGCTAAGGACAAACGTTCAGGTCGGGGGGGTTCCAGGGGGGGTTCCGACAACCCAGCACTGGAGCTGGACGAAGTCTCTTTCCAGGTGAGATCATATTTGAACTGGGGACCCCCCCCCCCCCACCCTGACGAGCACTAAGAGTTGAGGCATTACATTTTGTATAACATGGTTCTTTTGTGAAAATAGCGATGCTCACAACGTGAGGTGTTGTGAGCATGTAGATCGGCTATTTTCACAATTTCTGCCTCTAATATTAGACAATTTGGCCAATGTTTAATTTGTTTGTCGTTTTAGAGGTATTAAAAAGTCCTTAAATTGTCACTTTAGAAATGTGCATAGTTTGGGGACCCTCCTGGGGGTCCCGACCCAGAGGTTGAGAACCACTGCACCCGGCCAGACACCAGAGCAACTCCCATCGGTCTTGTACTGATGATTAGGTCCGTGTGTGTTTGTGTATCTCCAGACAGAGGGTCCAGCTGTGTGTCCCCAGACCAGGAAGGTGTCCTCAGGCTCGGTGGCAGAGGGGGGGACCCCCAGGACAGAGGGGACAGCGGGGACGCCCAGGAAAGGGGGGACCTCCAGGAAGGTGTCCTCGGGCTCGGCGGTGGCAGTGAAGGCGGTGGTCCGATGGGCGTCGTACACCTGCAGCCGCTGGAAGCACTCTGCTAGACAGAGGATCAGGAGGAAACTCACTGGTACACGCACGCCTGCGCACGCACACACGCACGCACGCACGCACACACACACACACACACACACACACACACACACACACACACACACACACACACACACACACACACACACACACAGCATTTCTCTCTACAATCATAGAGGTGAGCTGGAAGTGTTTTTCTTTTGGGGGACTGGGGGCTGCCTGTTGTTTGCACATCACACAGTAGGCCTATAGACCGTTTTCCTAAGTGCGTGCCTTTAGAGAGCACCGCCGCCATTGCTGCGGTGTAAACCTCAGCCAGTGGTGGCGCAGAAGTATTTAAAATGAAATTATAAAAAATGGGAAATACTCAAGTAAAGTACAAATACTCAAAATTGTACTGTAAAATTACAGTATTTAATGTACTACAATGGCACAGATGCTTTCCCGGTTTTAAAGGGTTAAGTTGATCATTGTGATTTTATGAAGTGAAAAAGAAGAACGGAGAAATCCAATGTGAGATCTAGTGGAGGTTTCGACATATACAGTACTGTCTTAACACTTCCTGTGCCAATCTCGTCCAGGAACGTGATAACTGGTTACCATGCATTACCAGGTAAACAGGTGCCGCAGTAGCGGCTGGTGAGCGAAAAGACTACATATCCCACGATGCAACTCGGCCGCCAGCATCATGGAGCGTCTCCATAGGCTCCTATTCATAATCATTGCTGATGCAAAGAAACAGCTTTTTCTCGGAATCTACAGTAAATGTTTTAAAGGAAGTAGTCAAGGAGTTCCACACCTGGGTGGCAGAGTTGTAGAAGGAGAATTTACCCATATATTGTCTTACAGATTTGTATTATCAGATTATCAGATTCCTTTACAAAAATGTAAACATTTTAAATAAAAATATATACCTCACCCACCACTGCGTCCAGGTGAGCTGTTGACCCTGAAGTACAAGGGCCTGGCCGAGGACGAAGGCCAGGAAGAGGAAGAGGAGGGTGATGACGTCCCAGACGGAGTAGCCATCAGACTTCTCAACAAGAAGCTCCTGGATCACTTCAGACAGCTGGCTGCAAGCAACCAGGACTCTGACCAGGTACTGACCAGGGATGGGACGATTATTGTGACGATAATCAAAATTAATATTATCCATTATCTTTCTGGGGCGGAATATTTGCCAAAAAATTGCAAATCTATAAGCTCACAACGCGCGCGTTGTGAGCTTGTAGATCGGCTATTTTTTGGCAAAGACATTTGATAGAGAGTGAAAAAAAAGTATGTATATTACCGTATATATACCTTTTACCTCAGTAGGCTCGGTAGTATCGCCAGATTTGGTTGTCAGACTAGCATTGGGGTAGCCTGGTGAACCCTTCCCCTTCAATGGTGTAGCCTGGTAAACGCTCCCCCTTCCGGAAATCGTATTTGCTTTAGTTGCAAATGATAGAATGATATAGTTTACAGTCTTTTACAATGGTCTCTGTCATTCAGAAATATTGATGTGTGTGTGTGTGTGTGTGTGTGTGTGTGTGTGTGTGTGTGCGTGTGCGTGTGCGTGTGCGTGTGTGTGTATGTGTGTGTGCATGTGTGCATGTGTAGGTGGATCTGCAGTATTTAGACACATTGCTCTCAGATGGGGCAGATCCCAACACTACAGACAGATACGGACAGACGGTCCTGCATGAGGTGAGACATGTGCGGACCCCCTCCGGGAGTCCTGACCCACAGGTTGAGAACCCCTGTTGACATGTGATATCTGTGTTAAACTGAAGAAGAAAAGAAATGCCAATGAAAAGGAAAAAATATAGATATATATTATTCACATGCAGATAAGCAAAATTGACAAGTGCTTATCGGAGTCTTGTGTGTGTGTGTGCGTGCGTGCAGATCTCCAGGGCGTGGAACGTGGATGTGATGTGGTTCTTCCTGGAGCGAGGTGCTGACCTCCACAGACCAGATGGGTTCGGGGTCACTGCGCTCCATGTGGCCGCCGCACTGGACTACCAGGAAATGATCCACTTCCTGTTAGACAATAAAGGTACGGTACGAACAAGGAGATTTCCGACTATCCGACGTGCAGCTTTCCAAACTCTAATTCGGGGTAATGCTTTTCAGGAGATGTGAGTGATGTAATTTCGTAGTTGAACCGATCCTCTCCGACGAAACTTTCGGTGGTCGGAGACAGTATGGACAGGCCTTTAAGTTAAGGCACAAGCGCTGGTACCTAAGACAATCAAAATAGAGCCCTCTTTTTTGTAATCTGTAGTTTTTTAGAAAAATTAGGCGTGTGTGGTTGTATCAGTGTTCCAATTCACCATTTACCGTACCATGTACCATGTACCATTTACCACTTTGGTTGTTGCGTTCCAAAAGAGGCAACGATTAACAGGAAAGTTCCTGAACTACAACACCTACAGGAATCTATGTATATTATCTTTGCAAGTCAAAATGTAACAGAGAAAAACTCCTGCCATGGAGTGGAGTTTTCAATTTTAACATTTTGATACACGTTTTAAGGACCAGGACAAGGACCCTGTGTTGTGCTGCCCCTCGTCCTGTCCACAGTGGATTTGGAGTGTCCTGTCTTATGTGTCCCCCTCATGTCTGTCCTCAGTGGACGTGAAGTGTCCTGTCTTAATGTGTCCCCCTGTCTGTCCACAGCGGAGGTGGAGTGTCGTACAGCCAGAGTCCAGCAGACTCCTCTCCACTTCGCTGCCAAGAACGACGCGGTGGAGGCGGTCAGGCTGCTGGTGCAGGCAGGAGCCGACATCAACGCAAGAGACTACAAGAGCAGGACCCCTCTGCAGCTAGCCGCTAACCTGGGTACTGCTGACAGTGCTAACGTTTACATACGGGTCAGTGACGTGACGCCCCAAAAAATGTGTTTTTAAAAAAACTTTAAATTGCAGGCATAAAAGTTATTTACTTTTGTTCTACTCACTCTCAACCTTATGGAAATACATTTTGTTTTTAGATATGTTATTGGAATCAGACTTTATTCAGCAGTTTGTTGTACTTGTGCCTAAAATCGTCATATGGTGTGACATGAAAATAATTGTTCATAAAATGAAAATGGAGTACATCTTTCTTAAGTTACTCACTTTATCAAAGTCCTTTATCATAACTAACCAGTGATCCACTATAGTTTTTTGAAAATTAATTATATCTGTATATTTTTTTCATAATCGACACTCTGTGTGAGGCCCATGTTCATGATCTTACAACATATTTTAAATGTATTCTGTCAAAACTTTCTCTAAAATTACACAAATATTTGTGACTCTTCCTGATAATATTCTCTATGTAATCCATAAACATTCTTTTGGTTTAATCATTAATAAAGGTATGATTTCTCACTATTTGGAATGTCACACCAAATGATTTAGTGTCACACCGTATGATCATATCTTCATGTGTCAAAGCAAACTGTGTTTTAACCTACCTATTAGTGAGTACTGAACTTTACTGATTGATTAAACAATTACCCAGGATAACATGGCCTTAATATTTCTGAACAGGACATTATTGTAGGGCTTTAACATGGGATAAGAAAGAATTGTAGTAGTAGATGGATGATGAGGATGTGCACAGGAATGCTACGCACACCTAAGTCTTCTGCCGGCCCACGGCAGAAGGATCCTAAAGGGACAATAAGGCGCATAGCCACACTTGGAGCCAAGGCATTGAAGGCAACATTTTATTAACACCAATTAGTGGAAACAGAACTCAGCATTCAGGTAAATTGCTTTTTTCCGAAGTCTCCTGAACTTGAACACAGCATTTTGTGTTGAACAAATGTAATTAGGAATCATGACATTACACCACATCTCCACTAGCTAAAGAGTGCTGGGTTGCGCAACTCTTAAAATAGCTGATCTACAAGCTCTCGCAGCACAACGTGTTGAGAGCTTGTAGATCAGCTATTTTCGCTAGTTTTGTCTCGGGTCCTACCTTAACACTGTCCACTGTCCAGTCCAGTGAGTGAAAGTACAAAAGTATTAGATCAGATTAGATTATACATTTAGACTGTATTGTACATCAGCCAGTCGTATTTGGTGAGGGTAGCAAACCGGCTGCCTTGTTGCGGTTCTGCTATGCCACAGACAACCTCCTGCTCTTCGTAGAAAATGCAGTCTCGCCCCTTTGGCTCCTCTCTCCTTGCTGGGTCATTGTTTAGTTTCTCCCTGTACTTTCTCGTTCTCTCAGCACTTGTCATTTTCCAGCTGACAAAAGAAAATGGAATGTATAGTTTAAGACAAAGAGAAAATATTGTTTAGATTGAAACAATATGTTAAGGTTTCTGTGAAGGGGTTTCTGCTCTGTCTGATGAATTTGAAGTATCACTGAATGAAGCTAAATTTCATTTTATGTAAAAATGTTTAAAACAAATGTTTAAATGTACAAAAGAAACATGGAACTTTGTTATTTGTTGTTATATCTGTAGTTAAATACAGTATAAATCATATGGTGTGACAGTCAAGTCATATGGTGTGACAAGCAGACCTGTCACACCATATGATTAAGTGTCACACCATATTACTGTTTTCTCCATTTAGGTTTACCTTGAGGCTACTATGTACACATTAGCATGCTAACAGCATGCTAGCTATAACAAAGCAGCCTAGATCTACATGGAAATATGACCAAAACGTCAAATAACTTAAGCTTTTTTTAAAGAAAAGGTGTCACACCAAAAGACATCCAGAATGGTGAGTTTGTCAACGTTTCAACAAGATGGCATTTCATGAAAATGTTAAAATCATAACTCACCTCAGACACCTGTCTTGCAGTTGTGCTGGGAGTGCTGAATAGCCTTACAGAAGAAGGACCTCTCTAGCCAATAGGTGTCCAAATAATTGCCTGTTTAATTTTTCCAAACTAGTGTCACACCAAATGATTTTGGGTTGGGGGACAAAATGTTTTTGATCAGAAATGACTGAAAACATTATGCTTTGACTTTGAAAAGATATAGGCTCAAAATAGACATTCTTTTTAGCCTAAATTCATTTTCAAATGATTTTTAGCAATTATTTTTCTTAGTTTTATTCAAGTTCCCACTTTGAGAAACAAGGTCAGGACAGTCACACCATATGAGTTTTGCCATGTTTGGTTGAAGATTCTGAAGAAATGAGGAATGAAATGTTTTAATCTTGAGTAAGTTCACATAAAGCTTAATGTCCTGCACAATATTCAGAAGGTTTTTGACAAATATATTTTTTATTTATACATGTTTGACACCGAGGACAGCGAAAACGTTACGTCACGTCACCCACCCATACATTAAAACAGGGGTCTTCAACGTTTTCAGGCCAAGGACCCCTTAGTTGAAAGACAGATGAAGGGCCCCCCACAACCTTTTCATAGATTCCATATACCGGTAGTTTCATCGTTTGACAGCACAATCAGTGTATTTTGGATTCATATCAATTTGTGTTTTCATATTTAACCACTTAAACCGTCATAAACATGACCTTTCACTCTGTACTTAGTCTGCTCTTTTTCCCCTCTAGACCAAACCTCTTTGTCGAAAATGGCCGATCTACAAGCTCACAACGCCTCGCAAAGCGGAGATATACCGCCGCGATAAAAAAACAAAAACAGATCTACAAGCTCGCAGCATGGCACCATGCATGATATTTTCCTAATCCACTCCTCATATGTGTGTGTGTGTGTGTGTGCGTGCGCGTGCGTTCGTTTGTGTGTGTGCATGTGTGTGTGCTCGTGCGTTCAGATCGCAGCGAGGCAGCCAGGACTCTGCTAGACTTGGGGGCGGACGCTGGTGTGAAGGACGTTGACGGACAGCTCTGTATCACCGCCCTGATTGAAAGGATGACGCCAGTGGTGAGAAAGTCCCGCCAACTGACTGCCAGAAGTGCTGTGATTTGACAACGTCAGTTGTGTTTGTGACACTCGAGTCGACAAAGCCGGATTCACCAAGTTGGAATCGGACCCAGAGTTACAAATCCTTTTAATAACAATTTAACTTCCAACACAGCTAAGGAATTTGCTATGCAATGTTTGCTTTTAGATTGAATTAAACAGTGTTGTATACATGAATATAGTAAAACACTAATAGCAACAATAATAGCCAACAGAAACAGATAAGGTGAGAGTGTAACGAGCAGCGGGGAGAGTTAGCTAAAAGCTAAAGTGAAAAAGTGGGTCTTGAGCTGTGCTTTAAAACTATCTACATGAGTTAGCCTGCATGTCTTAGGTAAAGTGGGAGATTATTCCAAGCTGTCGGTCCGTAGAAGCAAAATGCTGCTTGGCCATATTTTTGTAGTCATCTTTCTTTTAGGGGGGACTGATGAGGTGACTTTCGGCAGCTCCGCGCGGTCCGGGTGAACACAACGGAGCGCACCCTACCTCCATTTCAGCCAATCACAAGCGTGTTTTTTTGATACACGCGACTGATGATATTGTTGTGGTGTTTTGTCAGGCTCATCAGGCTCTGAAGCAGTTCCATGTCCAGGACAGGATGACCAGACAGCAGTACTACCACCTCCACCTGCTGGAACCTCCGCAGACTGATGCAGAAGGACCTCAAGGTATGCTGTGTACTGCCTTAACCACCGTAAATACATTTACCCCCATTGATTCTGGAGGATTTCTGTTCATCTTATCCAATGTGTTTTTAATTTATGTGTCTTTTCAGAGAAAGTTGTCAGTGAACCCACAACTCCAGTAAGTACCTGTCAGCAATAGCTGTTTTGGGGTGCCCGCTGGCCTAGTGGTCAAGGCGCATACCACATACTAGGCTATGATGCCTGCTGGCGTTGCCGGTTCGATTCCCAATCCGGACAACCTTTGCCACATGTCATTCCCCATCTCTCTCCCCATTTCCTGTCAGTCTACTATCCTATCAAATAAAGGCATAAAAAAAGCCCAAAAAACAAATCTTTAAAGCAATCGCTGTTTTTTGTCAGCCTGCAGTGGCCAGTTTTCTTGCCCTGACCACTTGGTGGTGAAACATTTCTAGCAACACATTAGTGGCCACTCAGTCACGCATGCGCATTACTGCTTCCGTAAAATGTTCTCCACCGCTCAAAAACTATTTAAAATATGATTATTTTGGGGGCCGCGGCCTGACAAGGTTGAGAAGCGCTGTTCTATGTAAAGCACAGTGAATTGCCTTGCTGCTGAGATGTGTTGTACAAATAAAAACGTCTTAACGTGTTGACCCCTGACCTCTCAGCTGGAGTGCATCGTGCAGCAGGGCCGCCTGGAGCTCATCATGCACCCTGTGGTCCTGAAGCTCATCGACATCAAATGGAAGCTCTACGGCAGGTCAGGACGGACACATCTGTGTCACTTTAGATTTCAACCACTTTAACCATTATTTTATGCTTTAAAGGAGCTATACTCAACTTTTTCATTGTAGGGCCGACACTTTGTTTACATCCTAGTCTATAGACTAGAATGTAAACAAAGTGTCGGTCCAACAATGGCCAAAATTATTATTTTATCATTATTTTATGCTTTTTGTGGTCATTTTTGAATAGAAACACATACATGAAGCTGATTTTTTTATAAAATATTTTCGAAACATTATTTTTATTTTAGCATCCGTTTTTCAAGAAAAAGTTGACTATTGCTCCTTTAACTATAAAAAAAAAATCAAACAAGCTCACATGCAGCGGACACCGAGTGCCGCGCTGCGAGCTTATAGATATTATAGCTATTTTTGAAAACATTTGTGCAAGTCTTTGAATATTTTTGACCCGATTCTATAAATGTCTTCTTGCAGTGCGACACTCCGTGCCGCGCTGCAAGCTTGTAGATCTGCTATTTTTCAATAGTTAAAGCATTAAATAACTCTAGGCCTAAAAATGATGCATGCTCTTAAGGGAAAAAAATAAGTAGTTTTGGTAGTTTTTCAGCCACAGATACCACTGGAATGAAGTTTTTAGATATTATTAAATAAGAAATAGAGTGTGTGTGTGTGTGGTGGGAGGGATATGAGATGTGGTTTTTCAGAGAATCATCCTTCTTCCGTCTGTCAATCATGTCCAGATTGGGGGCGTGGCTATTCCTCTTCCTCAACTTCCTGTTCATCGTCGCCTGGACAGCGTTGGGGATCGCTGTGTCCGCACGACGACACACACCTGATGACGTTATACTGGTAACAAACACACACGCACACACCTGAGGTCTACACACTGGTAACACACACACACTCATGCTGTGAGCTTGTAGATCAGTGTTTTTTCAGCAACAGGTACACACCTGACCTTAACTCTAACCTTAGCCATTAGAATATTAGGTGGAACCTGTCAATACATCATTTACATTGAACATACAGTATGAATAGGGGAGAAAAACATATTTGTGTGTGTGTGTGTGTGTGTGTGTGTGTGTGTGTGTGTGTGTGTGTGTGTGTGTGCGTGCGCGTGCGCGTGCGCGTGTGTGCGTGTGCGTGTGCGTGTGCGTGTGCGTGCGTGTAGGACTGGTGGTGTGTGGTTCTGCTGTGTGCAGCGGTGGTGTTAACAGTAGAGGAGGTGTTCAGGGAGATCTCTGACGTGTGTCGCTCTCGCTCCAAACGCAACCTCTGGAAGGACTGGTCGTCACGGCGCCTCAACGACGACCTGGCCAACGCACACCCCATGTGGCCCGAGGTGACACGCACACGCACGCACACACACACGCACGCACGCACACACACACAGACATTTTGCCTTATAAAGAAATTGCAGGTATACAAGTTCACTTCGTATCAGGCTGTGAGCTTGTACATCTGCTATTTTTGATCATTTTTGGAAAACCTTGAAAGTTTGGCAACTAGTGATTTAGGAGAATGAGCCTCAGGTCTTAACCCTTTAGAACCTGGAACGCGCCCAAGCCGCCCATGTTGTGTTCGATATTAACCACTAGGAACATCCTTGACGTTTTGGAAGTATTTTGTCAGGTACAGGGTATCTTAGTGGTGTAGTCTATCTTGTACACCAGTGACCAGGCCCATTGCAAGATGATTTGTATTGTTGTTGTGTGTCGTTATTAATTGTTGTGTTATTAATTGTGTTGTGTTGTGTTGTGTTGTTGTATTGTGTTGTGTTGTGAAGGAGAGACTTTTCCTGGAGGATCAAATGAAGGAGGTGAAAAAGAAAAAGGGGAACTACATACAAGACCTCTGGTACACACGCACGCACGCACGCACGCACGCACGCACGCACACACACACACACACACACACGCACGCACACACACACTCATATTGTCCCTGTTTGGGTGGAAAGCTTGTACTTTTGCCAGGAAACTCTTTGATTGATTGTGTTTGTCAGGAACCTCTTTGATTGGTTGAGTTTGTCAGGAACGGCCTCTGATAGGTCGGTTGTGTTTTTACCAGGAACGTCTTTGATTGGCTGGTGTACGCGTTGCTGGCGGCGGTGTTTGGCATCATGGTGGCGGCCATGTTTGTTCGCTCCTCCGCGCTGCACACCGCCAGTCTGAGAGTGTTCGCTGTGGTCATCATCTTCCTCTGGGTGCGTCTGATGAAGCACGTCAGAGCCTTCAGGTATGGAACACATTTATTTAAATGCTTATAACAAGTACAAAAAGTACCCTCATTTTTTACTGTCACCTAAAGGGGTACTGTCACTTTTTAAAAGTCATCTTAAAATATGAGTTAATATTTTTATGATGTC
Source organism: Nannobrachium achirus (assembly GCF_963921795.1). Classification (NCBI taxonomy): domain Eukaryota; kingdom Metazoa; phylum Chordata; class Actinopteri; order Myctophiformes; family Myctophidae; genus Nannobrachium; species Nannobrachium achirus. The sequence goes on from NC_137833.1 coordinate 47,092,763, forward strand.
ATTGTGGGAATGTGCAATTATAAGCCAATCAAATTAATTGACTGTACTTAGACTACTTACTGTACTGGTCAGATGTTGTTGGGGGTGAGGGGCAGATTACACTGTGACATGAGTTTCAGACTATTTCAGACCTTTTTCAGAGAGACCACATGAGCTACTGTATCATACTATTATAATTTCGGAGCGTGTCAGCGGACCTTTAAAGGACGACTTCACCACTTTTCAACCTATCTTGATATAATTTCTGTGTTCAGGGTGATGGGACCGTTCATCGTCATGCTGGGGAACGTTATCGGGGACGTGATGCGTTTCCTCTTCCTGTACGCTGAGATATTCATCCCCTATGCCTGTGCCTTCTGGATCATATTTGGAGGTGATTGGGTTGTGGTTGGCCAGTTTGTATAAGCTATATGCTTTTCCGGTATAAGTACTGTAGTACATGATTACATTTGCTTATAGTCACTTTACTCCACTGCATGTGTAGAGTACATTGTGTAAGGGATAACGTCTGGCTAACCGGTCGTTATCGAGAAATAAAAATCCTTCGAGACTAAAAACTGTGCAGCCTGAGTGCAGCAGGTGCTCCGAGCCTTTGATTAGGCAGCGGTCTGTTGTCAAGAAATACCAATCTGGCTTGCCATCGTCAAAGAAAAGGGTGTGTGTGTGTGTGTGTGTGTGTGTGTGTGTGTGTGTGTGTGTGTGTGTGTGTGTGTGTGTGTGTGTGTGTGTGTGTGTGTGTGTGTGCGTGCGTGCGTGCGTGCGTGCGTGCGTGCGTGCGTGCGTGCGTGCGTGCGTGTGTGTGTGCAGGCCTACCCTCCATCCCCAGCATGCAGACGGTATGGGCCCTCCTCTACAGCCTCTACCGCCTCACCCTGGTGGACGAGTACGACTTTGACTCCATGGTGGCGGTGGACCCTCTGATGGCCCACCTCCTGTGCGGCAGCTTCCTCTTCCTGTCCTCCATCCTGTGTGTCAACCTGCTCATCGCCCTGCTGTCCGACACCTTCCAGAGGTGTGTGTGTGAATGGCTGATTGGATGCTTTATTAGCAGTTTGCATAGGAAAAGCACAGGACAGTATACAGTTCTGATGCAAGGTCTTAGGATTTAAAGGAGTAGTTCACCCCCAAAATGTATTTTTGGAGCGGTGAAAGCGCTCCCAATCGACAGGTATGTCTGTGGCTGGCTGGCTATGTGGCTGGCTGGCTGGCTGGCTGGCTGGCTGGCTGGGTATGTCCGTAGCATGGCAATACCTTGAGTGGCCACACAAGTTAAAGGAGGGGCGCTGTTGTGCAGGCACAAACACACACACACACACACACACACACACACACACACACACACACACACACACACACACACACACACACAGATTCACCGCTCCACTTCGAACCGAGGTTTGATTTTTTTCTATTGATTAGTCACACCATGGAGACTTGAGTTCAATAATTAGTGGCCACGGAGTGGCGGAGGCCACTTATTGATATTGGTGTTTTTCAGCACGGCACTTGGTGCCGCGCTGAAGCTGCAAGCTTATAGATCTGCTATTTTTGAAAAACCGTGAACATTTGTGCAAGTCTTTGAAAATCTTAAATCCTTCTAAGGTTTTTTGAAGAACCTATGTTTCAATGTCATTGGTGCTCAAACTTTTTCATGTGAAGGACCCCAAAATGTATATGTATTTGGCCACGGACCCCCATCTCAAAATATTTTGTTCCAGGCTAAATATGAGTTACAAATGTTCGCTTAAAAAATACATATATTCAAAGATTTGCACACATTTTCATGACTTTTCAAATATAGCAGATCTACAAGCTCGCAGTGCGGCACTCGCCCGCGCTGTGAGCTTGTATATCTGCTATTTTTCAATAGCTAAAGTATAAAATTATTAAGGTCTGGTAACTCAGTCCCACTTTCCCACCCTTGTGACGCCCCTGTGTGCCCGTGTAGGGTGTATGACAACGCCCAGGCCAACGCAGTGATGCAACAGGCCTCCGTCATCTTGCAGGTGGAGGAGGCGCTGCCCTGCCTCCGCCGTTACTATGACGACCAGCACATCCACCGCCGCTGCGCGCCATTGGCCGAGTTCTACGACCACCACGTCCTCAGCACTAGCTCCACCCACTTTTCCTCCCAGATCAAGGTGTGTATGTTTTTTTTCTTCTTTTTTTTTTCTTTCTTTTTTTAAGAGGTTCCAGCTGATGTGCTGGTCGCAAAAAAGCTGCCAGCTCGCTGTTTTCATAGGCGATGCCTTGTAAGCGGCTACGCTAGCAGTTCCATGCAAAGTTCGGGGAAACATAGCTAAATGTGGCATTAAAAAATTACAAATTTATATCAAATATCTTACTTACGATGAAATGAAATTGATGTTTTTTTAAGGGTAACTGTTGTATAATCACAATATTACACTTGAGGGTGCGTGTGTGTTATCATCATTATCGGCACTTCTGCCTAGGGACTCGTCTTCGGCTCGTTGCTGCAGCAACGCAGGTGTGCCGATATTCACAATAACACACACCTTCTTGTGTAATATTCCTTAATTATTGGTTGTTTTCTGTCCATTTGTTTGGATGCAACAGCTGACCTTTACTGCATGGATGTTAGGGCAGCATATCTTTTATGTTACAGGACATCTTGGATGAGTTCTTACAGCTCCAGAGAGACAGCAGCACAATGATGGACCAAAGCTGTAAAGATGACACATACACTGACGCTGGGTCTGTACACAGTTCACACACGCACGCACAAAAAAGACAATTAGCTTTAGCTAGTGCAATTGTGCCGTGATATCTTTTGTCTTCCTCTCAGCTTTATTATTTATGTTATTTCTTATTTCTGTCTGCCTGTCTGTCAATCAGATTTCCTATGGTCTCTCAGCTGTCCCACCTACACTATATAGGGACTTTAATCAACGACGGCTACGGCAGTCCACTCCGGCAAAGATAAACCTGCTTGTCGTCGCAGCCCTTCCTACTCTTTCCACGTCACATCTACAACATCTGCTGCTTAGACACGTCACCATGGGAACCAAAGATTTCAGTAAAAGGGGTGGGCACAGTGGCGCACTTAGTAGTGCTGTCGCCTCACAGCTAGAAGGTCCTGGGTTCGATTCCCAACGGGGACGCTGTGGGTACTGGGGGCGTGTTCTCTCCTCCGCGTCATCAGTGCCTATACCCTATTGGGGTTGGCAAAAGGGCCATTCTGTTTGGAGTTTGCATGTTCTCCCCGTGTCTCCAAAAACATGCAGTAATCCTGGTCACGCGCTACGTCCAAACAGGGAAACTCCCCCGTCAGGTGAAAAGAAATGAATCCTCATAAGGAAGCCTGAGGTCAGTCCGTTGTCTTCCCAGGATGGCAGAGGGAGTGTAGCGCCCAGGATTACATTAGATAATTGACACCGGGTGAAAAATGGGTTACAAAATCGTGGGATAAAAATCCCCCCCCCCCCCCCCCCCCCAAAAAAAGTAAAAGGTGTGGGAACCCGTCGCCTGTTTGCTTAACGATTTTGACTGCTATGGCGATCACGTCATAGCAGCAGTACTTCCGCCTAGCGGAGTCGTCCTGAAAACCGTCGTTGTCCTGAGCCGTCCTACTGTCTGTCTGTCTGTCTGTCTGTCTCACAAGTGGTAGTAACGTGAAGTTCTGGTCCCGGGCCACTAGGGAGGGCTGGTCTGCGGTGCAGGAAGAGGAAGAGGAGGAAGAAGGTGCTCCTGGGGTGATGAAGGCACTGGAGAGCGTCCGCGCGGAGCAACAGAAACAGTGTCAGGAGCTGAGCGCGCTCCGAACACAGCTGGGGGAAATACACAACATGATGAACACACTGCTGCGCAACACAACACACACAGGTCTTTGCACTATTTTGTTATCCTTGGTGCATGCATGCTGTATTTATGTGCTACCATAGAACTGATAACAGCTCAATCAAAATAACAATTATTCTACATTCAGTAATTGTGTAGACTGGAACCTCCTCAAGGCACAGCAGCCATGTTGGAAATGAATTGGTCCTCTTCCTTACTCCCTTCAAGGGTGTTGCCAATGATACTGATGAAGGCTCTGTTCCATTCACTCCGTTCAAGTGGGGTCCAGGGACTCTCATGGTTACTCGAGGGGGTTCCAAATGGACCTTTACGGCTGAGAGTGTACAAATGGACCTTTATGGGTCCATTTGTAGTTATGAGGGTCCACAGTGGTTTGAGAACCACTGTGGTACAACAAAGGGAACAGAACCTTCTTTGGCATCATTTTTGCGAAGGAAGTAAGGAAGAGGCCCAATTTCTTTTCAATATGGCTGTTGCTGCCCTGAGCCTATTGGTATTCATTTGGAATTTGTATACTTGCACACAATATCCACAAGGTGGTGCTAAAATGAAGTACTTAAAATTCATCTAGCCGAGCATAGCCAGACAATATCACTGCGTGGATATTAGTCTGTTAGTCAGATTTTGGAGCTCTGTAAATAGTCCTTAGAGGAGTATTAGAATGGTTTGTAATGTATGTGTGTGTGTGTGTGTGTTTGTTTGTTTGTTTGTTTGTTTGTTTGTTTGTTTGTTTGTTTGTTTGTTTGTTTGTTTGTTTGTTTGTTTGTTTGTTTGTTTGTTTGTGTGTGTGTGTGTGTGTGTGTGTGTGTGTGTGTGTGTGTGTGTGTGTGTGTGTGTGTGTGTGTGTGTGTGTGTGCGCGTGCGTGCGTGCGTGTGTCACTTTAGATGACTGATGAATCAGAGCTCCTCAGAGGCTGACTGGCCTGTCAATCCGAGCTGAAGATGACATAGGCCCCGCCCCAAACAGGAAGTATAGCAGATACGAAGGCGTGGAACGAAGGGAGTGAAGAAGAGAAGATCGGGCGACAGATTGTATATGTATCTAAAACCTAAACGTAAACCTACTGTGAAGTGAGCGAAGTGAGTTAATCAAGCGTCCCGCTAGCCAATCATAGTGCGTCCTGTGAAGCTTATCCAATGGGACCCTGGCGTGAAACAAACTTTGAGGCGGGCATTCTTTTACGCAACAAACAAAACAACATGTTGTTCCAGGGACCACCCAGAAGCAGATATTTGAGATACCAACATGTCATCGCAGCGCGAGGCATTGTGAGCTTGTAGATCTGCTATTTTTGGCAAAACTTCTCAGAATATGGACACTAGGGTTCAAGTGTGCAGCAGAAACCCCATGTAAAACCAAGACTGTGGTTGCGCATCAGCCTGTCTGGCTTGCACTACTTTTCGCAAATGTCAAGAGAGATCTGTCTGCAACAATAAGAAAACAAAGCAACTCCAGTCGAATAATCTGATGAGGAAGATTTATGTCTAACAGTCATGCAAGTTCTAGAGAATTTTATTCTCCATTAGCATATTCAATGACATAAAACCACCACAAACTAAATACCCTGCAGCAACGGCATACCCCACTAGGTCCCGTTGAATGTTTATGGGCCATTCATTAGCTAATTATGCGAATTTCTCAACACAAAACTGACTTTACATATTCTTGCAATGAATTTACGGAACCCCACTGCATGTGAATACATTTTACACCCACATGTTTCACAACTCGGCTTCTCTATTTCTGCCACTTTATGATATTTATTCAAAAAGCAAGATGAAATGGGGCATATAAGGCGTACTGTCTGCTCAACAGCGACGCTATAGCCTATATAAACTGTATTCAACAAGTGAAAATAGACAATTTACAAGCAAAAAAACAAAACAAAAAAAAATCACACCTTGTATGACGTGATCGGTGCTATTTATGAGTTAATTTCATTAAGCGTCCTGCTAAGTTTGGCTAATTTGGGGGGACATACGTGATGTGACAACAAACATATGTGTCAGAAAAGACATTTTTTACACCTAGTGTGAAGTGAGGGGTGCTAATTATGGGTTAATTTCATCAATATCTTCGGTGTCTGTCTCATCTGTATCTGTATCTGAACGTGTACCGTATCTATGTGTGCATGTCCTCTGCTTTGGGAACACCGAATCACAACAAAAATAATGAGAAACAGCAAGACAATGAACACACAGTCATTGTTATGTTGAAAAAACCTTCGCACTGCGACACATTAATGTCACAAACGCATGTCGTCTTCATTGACGTCATTATAGTTCTTCAAACACTTCCCGACTCTTCGCTCATCTTCAGTCGCTAATGGAAACACATGATCGGCCCGACGCGAGGTGGCATGGCGCCGAATGGAACAGCACGGCGTGGTGGAATTCAGATCAACCAATAATCATGAGAAAATGAGGAGACAAGACAATTATATTAGGTGGTGGTGGTGGTCAAGTTTATGTAACATGATATCATGAACAGAAATACAATTAACACTCTGGGCAGCAGTGGTAAGGTAGTTCTGCCCCGAGGCGTTGTGAGACACAGGAGTTATACTGTGTAGCCAAGGCCCCCGGGACGAGCTGTACCATAACAAGATAAGCTTTACCAAAACAATAGCTACTCAATCCTAGTGAGACATCTACACTCTTACAAGCGATCCAGTATCAATGATGTATCATAAGAGCTAGATATTGATATAATCAATGAACAAATTATCTACTCTATAATGTCACACATAATCAATCATGATAATCTCTAATCTACTACAACGGCGTGCTACTGTAATGGGAAAGTAGCTTTAGTTACTGTCCACCACTGCATTTAAAGGTGATACACCATGCATTTAAAAAGTATTTATGTCATATTGTTTATGTCCCAAAAACGTTTTTCAAAAGGTTTGAGGCTAAATTACCACTCCTGAATAGAGAGCCTCTCTAATTTTTGAATGGCTCCCCCCCAAAAAAATCTTTTTGAATTTTTTTTTTTTTTGTGATTTTCTTTTTATGATGACGTCACAATCGGCAGATGACGTCACAATCGGCAGCAAATCTGGATAGCCTGTTTTGAGAACCCGTGGGATACTTTTAACCTTCGCCTTCTCAAAACCAGAGAAAGACACAACGGTCAGAAATGGGACTTTGTGACGATAGAAGGTGCTAGTGGGACCCCAAAAAAAGGTTTTAAAATTGGAAAAGTGAAATTTCATGGTGTATCACCTTTAAGGGGTCACAGTCACACTCACTGGCAGCTCAAATCCATCTTTTCCGTCTATCCAGATTAAATCAGATCATTTTTGGGGGTTCTTTTCCAAGTGTGAAGAGCGAACATACACATATGTAAACAGATTTTTGCTAATGTATTCCCTATTATATTATGTGTATATTGGTACTGTAGATCGGATGATAAGTAAAGTCTACAAACACACAAACAATGCATACTGTGTGTGAGTATATTCACCTCCAGCATGCCGTATGGACGCTGGACGTATGAGCGCTGCCAAGATAGACTTGTCTCCAAGACGGTTTATTTACAGCATCTTACAAAAATAAACCAAGGTTTTAATTAAATCAGGTCTTCTGCGGTGAAGTGATTCGCCTGTTATAAGGACACCGGTCTCTCTAAACAGTGCTATTCGTTCAAATAGACAAATCCATGTCGGGATATTGCATTTCTGCCACCCTCAGATAACCTGTCTGTTTGCTAACAATAGGAAAATGGAGACATTGGACTCCTTGTTTGCTTAACAAACTTTCAACCTGGCGTCCCTATTTTCCGGCCATGTCATTATAGGCGCCCACCCCCCACCCCCAGGGCTTAAGTGGTTTATCAGGAAATGTGGGTCATCCCCAAAGAAGCCATAACAGAATGATAAAAATAAAAACAAGACAGCGAATGCAAAAATGTGCTGCATTATTACTAAGAAGGGTTTGGAACTTTGGATTCAATTCTTTATTGATACCATAAGGGATATTATATGTGCCTTCGGCGAACATTAAAAACATAATACAGTACAACACATTAACAAGCAAGCATTTAACAATAGCATTTCTGGGAGCCTCCGTCAGTTTTGTTTGGGTTTAATCTTTGTGTCGCAGGATTGTTTGGATTAAACCTTTGGTTTTACTTGGACAGTCGGAGAATACAGCAACTAACTGAAGTGGTATGATCTAATTCTATTCTTTGCTTTTTCTTCTGATCAATTCTGGCACTGTGTTTATTCCCCGTCTGGCTTTCCCTCTGACCTAAACAATGATACAGGTTAAATAAGATAATACAGACCATTATTGATCGTCATCCCCAGTGAATATACGCATATATCGCCTATTGATCTATGTACAGACTCTCCACAGTAAATAAGCCGAAAGGCTTTCTTGGATCTCCTTTTAGTTGACCTTGGCTTGTACCATGTGAACTGTACTGAGTGTCATGAAACTGTAACTTTCCCTATGCAATCTTCTATTAAACACTTCAATCAATCAATTAAACAGTGGATGTGAGACATACAGTACAGCCTATATGCCAGTGGGTATCTGGACAATAGAGTCTATCCACAAAGACTATAATGAGTGAATATACTGCCTATCAACAATGAAACAGCTACAAGATTTATAAGAGGGACAATGGAGGTCAAACAAACGATCAACATGATGAATTGCCTGTGGTGAGAAGAAGCTGTAGGGATGGAAAAGGAGACATTGAAGGAAGGAATGTACACTCATTGCTTGATTCTCTCTCTCTCTCTCTCTCTCTCTCTCTCTTTCTCTCTCTCTCTCTCAGTGGCGTCAGTTCAGAAAAAGCTATGGTATGGCAACATGACAGGTGTCTTGCACACGTGCCTTCGCGTGCGTCACGGTGCGTGTAAGACACCAGTCATGTTGCCATACCTTAGCAACAGGCATGATAAAAAAAAATCACCCGTTTCTACGGTTTCTTGGGCTGGATATATGGCAGCCTGGAACGGTTGTTCAAGTGCAGCTAAACTTGGCATGATAGTAAACGTGCCACAATTAACAATAATGCATTGCACCTGTGCGGCTGACCTGCGGAACCTGGGAATATACCATTTTGTCAAGATGGGGAGAATAAAAGTGCGGAGAATATAATTATAATACCTTGTTAAAGTGACCATTTGGTTAAATTTTGCATTTGTAGTTATTTTACTGTAATTTAACGACATAATAACCAGCACAGATAGACAAAGAGACATTCATGGATTTATATTTAAAAGTAACTTTTATTTTCCCCCCTGGACCCAGGGTATGGCAGCTGCATACCCCTGCCATACCCAATTGACGCCCCTGTACTGTTCTCTCTCTCTCTCTCTCTCTCCCACTCTCTCTCTCTCTGCTCTCCACATTGCACTCTTGCATAACTCAACCGCCGTAAAACGCTGAGATTTATACAGAAGGCCGAGAGGAGGTAAATTTGAGAACAACCACACATTTAGAATGTTATTGTGTGCGCGGAGGAGCTAGACAAAGCTACTAATGGTGATCTTGGTCGGGTGAATTATGAGCTGTGCAACGAAGGGTACTGCGTAGCTCCTATACACGGGCAACAGACTCCATCTGTTTCATCCAGTGTCTGGCCATTAAACGCACACACCTATATGCAAGACAACGCCGTTATACACCCGTCAGGAGAGACAGGCCTCAACCCTAACGCCGAGTTGTCAACCCCCTGATGTCTCCACCTCACACTCGCCATCCATCATTGTTCACCCCGGCAGCGATCACTGAAACGTAACGACTGATCCGGGGTCAGGGGTGAGAAGCAGGGCGTCACAAGGGGGGGGGGGGGGGGGGGGGGGGAGTGGGACTGAGTTACTAGGGCCCAAGATGGAGGGGCCTTCATTATTTTATACTTTAGCTATATTGAAAAATAGCAGATATAAAAGCTCACACTGCGAGCTTGTACTGTAGATCTGCTATTTTCGAAAAGTCGTGAAAATGTGTGCAAATCTTGTCTGAATATATTTATTTTTTAAGCGAACATTTGCTCAAATTTTGCTTCTGGGGGGGGGGGGGGTTCCTGGAACGGAATATTGTGAGATGGGGGTCCGTGGCCAAATACATATAATTTTGGGGGTCCTTGTTTGAGCACCACTGACATAGAAACATAGGTTTTTTCAAAAAACCTTAGAAGGATTTGAAATATTCAAAGATTTTCCAGACTTTTTCAAAAATAGCAGATCTACAAGCAGCTATACAAGCTCACAGCGCGGCACCGAGTGCCGCGCTGCGAGCTTGTATAGTTGCTATTTTTCAAGAGTTAAAGCACAAAATAATGGGTTCCCAGTCTAAATGGGTTAAACCCCCCCCCCCCCCCCCCTCCTATGAAGAACATTCATGGGGGGCCCGCAGTGAATCTTTGTACCCATGGGGCCCAGAATTTGGTGCGACACCCCTGGTCAGGGGTGAGAAGTGACCCTGGCTGTTATCAGAGGTAAGGGAGAGGGAGAGGGTACTGTAGGGCCACACAGTTTAGACAAGCTGAAAGCTTTTCTGAGGGAGGTCTCTGTGGATTTATCACGGCCGACTGTCTGTCCGCACATCGTAACTTACGCGATTTCAACTGATCGGCCGCACCACGCCCACAAGATTTATAAGGTGGCAAAGTTGTCCATCTTAAGTTTATGATAATGCATCTGCACGTTTTCATGTGCACGCCATGTGTGAACTGTGAATGGGGATGAATGCGGCCTCTAAGTGTAGAAAGGGTGTAGCAGTAGATTTATTGGGTGCCGAAGAATAGTATTCTTCAAACTGATCGGGCGCTGTGGTGTAGTGTTAACGCTGGGGGCGCAATGCAATGTGAGCCACTGCACCCAGTCAGTACAATAATACAGTCGTGGCTAAAAGTATTGGCACCCTTGCATTTGTTTAAAAAAACACAACACATAATAGTCTAGATTGCGCAGAGTGAAAGAACATCAAGGTCTCTGGAGATGGACTTGGAGCCTTCAGATTGTCCATGCTTGGCTGCAATTTGACCTCTGACCTCCTGACAATTCTCTCCTTTTTTATTTGGTCCATGCTCAGTGTGTGACACAAAACAGCAGAACGAGGGCTTTACTCCATTTAAACTGGGTGGATTAGTGGTAGCCTGACTGCAAGCGCCAGACTCAATCACACACTTCGTTTTGGGATTGAGTCTGAGCCTGGGGACGGAGATTCTACTTCAGCGGGGGCGGGGTAAAGCCTATTGACGTCACACACACACACACATACACACACACAGCCCCGTGTGTCGCCGATGGCGACGCGGCGTGACATTGCAAAAATACGTTATTTCTCATAACATATTATATGACTGCATGTTTATTGTTTACGTTAGTGCAAAATGGTATTAAAACGTAATGAAACGGCACTATTGTATTGCTTATTAAAAGAATTCGAGTCGAGTCTGACTCCGCCATGACAGTTTTCACGGACCAATCAGAGTCCACTAGCGGCTCACGTGGGCAGAAGAGCACCAATTAGGGCTGTCTTCGACTCAGGATTTATCAAGTCCACTCGAGTCGCGGGGGTTAATCCGACGCGTCGACGAATCGTTTATGTGTGTAAAAAAAAAAAGGAAAAAAAAAAAAGTTGTGCTTTAATGACTGGAGAGGAGGCGCGACCGCGACGCATTGATAGAGTACCGCCCGGTACAACAGCTGTTGTAAAACACATATGATTGGTGGATTCTCTGCTTTGAAAACTGCCTGGATGTAATGATTTTATGCCTCTCCAAGGCTAAAGGAACTAGGGCTAAAGCGCTAGCATGCTAACGATTTAGCCCTGTTCCTTCAGGAGGAAAAACAACACCAAAGTAGGCTAAAGGTAACAATAATGTAACATCACTGCGTCGATGCAGAACGGCACACGTCTGCATCACAATGCAAGCAAATTGTCATAATCTAAAACTTTTTAAGAAGTCCTCTACTCCACCGCAGTCCTCTGCCTTAGACCACCACCACAGAGCCACACTCAGCGACAGTGAGTGAAAGTGAAAGCGCATCGCGCTGCTGCTTCTTGGTCAGCTTTAAGAAGTAGAATAACAACACGTCGACGCATTTCCTCTCAAAGCGGTTAACTTCAAAATAAGAGCACCTTGTTATATGATCAAGGCAACTTTCAAGTCACGTGAACTGGTTTTATTTTTAAGTCTAGTTGCAAGCAGTAGGAAGTATGGACTAAATAGGAAGAACATGACAGTCCAGCGCTCTCATGCCGCACCGGTGTGATAAAAAAATATATGTTTTTGACGGCTCGACTCAAACAATTGGCGTCAATTCCGGGGGCTTAAAACGACGCGTCCATTCGTCGAATTTTTGAAGACAGCCCTAGCACCAATCAGAGTCCACTACGGAATCTCACGTGGGCAGAACAGCTCCGAAGGGAGGGGGCTGGGACCGGACCAGCATACCACGTGCCTCAAGTCTACAGCCCTGATTGGCCCATTCAATGCGCCCGCTCTTCAGGAGCGCTTGAAATAAAATAAAATATCTCTGGGTTCAGTCCACACTACACACCACCCACCAACAGGGGGTGGTGATGTGCGGACTGAAGTATCAGGCTAGATTAGTGGTTACTAAAGGTTAAAGTCTACTTGGACTCACCACAGGTGAGTTCCAGGTGAATAGCCTGCTTGAAATTCAAATACAGTGTCTTTAAGTATTTATGCAAGTTTCTTTGTAGAATGAGCTAGGATTCTGCATTTATTCTAGTTTTATGTTGTGTTCCTCTGCAAACCAAATACTGTATGTTGATGCAAAATCTGTTTTCATTTGCCAAGCTTCTGGAAGATTTTTTTTTTTTATTATTATGTATTTTGTAATGTTTATCATAATTGTTACACTGTACTATATGTGTGGTCATTCTGGCCTAATGTCTTACATGTGTCACCCTGTCCCCATCAGTTTGAGTCTGTGTGTGTCTGATAGTAATTACAGGGGTTATATACTGTATGTGCATCAGACCACTACCATACTAGATGTACAAAACATCTGCTAGTGATTTAGTTGAGCAGCAGGTGTGTGTGTGTGTGTGTGTGTGTGTGTGTGTGTGTGTGTGTGTGTGTGTGTGTGTGTGTGTGTGTGTGTGTGTGTGTGTGTGTGTGTGTGTGAATGAGCCCTCTTACTCACACATACTGTATGTGCTACTGTGCTCCCATAGATGACTTGATTAATTTAGGGGTGAACTATTCCACCATTTAGCAAAAGCAGCCAGCAGCAATTTTCTTTTATATATCCCCATAGCAAGCTTTGGTGTATGTCCCCAATGCCTCTACACAGTAACAGCTGTGGATAAATGTTAATTCATCCATAGCTAACAAATGAACGCTGAGGGTTTTACTGTTTAGGGACCAGATTTATTGCAACCGTAGGTCACAGTTAACTATGAAAGCAGGCACATCTTGTCCGCGTATCCTTGATTTCGATTTCTCGATCTCTGTAGGTCACGCTTTACACTGTCCCCTGACACATCACTGTGACATCACAGGTCTATGGGTTTGTCGCTCTGACATCATGCTGGGGAACCACTCTTTAACAGAATGGGTTTGCCGCTCTGACATCACGCTCTGGCTTCACTGTGATGGCACACTATCAGAATGCCTTTTATGCCCATATATGCAGTTCACTGATGTCATCACTATTATGCCCATATCTAACAGGACTTCAAATGCCCATATATGGAGGCCACATACCACACTAACAGAATCCATATATGGCCAAGACAGATGGCCAAGACGGCCCATATCTGTGTGGCTGGTTCTACAGACAGGGATCTCCATGTATGGGCATAAAAGGGTATGATGTCAGATGTCATAGACATCATAGGACTTTCACAAAACGAATAACTGAGTAGGCCTAAGCATGTTTGGGCACTCACAGCATATCTCCATATACATTACATGGATCTCCATATGGGTACCACTACCAGGGGTCTCCATATATGGGTAACTGGTCCGAAATATATCACTGGCCAGATGGCAAAGAATTGGCGAGAATTTAGGGTGAGGTCGCATGTCGCCCTGTGGCGTCTTACTAGTTATAGTTTTGAAATATTCATTCATTTTTGTTTTTATTTAGTGTTAGTTCTAGGTCATTTTGCAGTTGCATAAGTAGTTTTAGTTTCAGTTTTTTACAAATTTACTAGTTTTAGTTGATGTTTTAGTTATTTAGTTAGTACATTCTTTGTCTTAGTTTTACTTGTTCAGGTGTTATGATGAAATGTTAGGATGATACAAAGGTGGAAAAACTAAAAAGAAGCTTACCTTCATATAATCGGTCCTCATTAATGTAAGAAAGCCTGCATTTTCTATTAGTTTGGATTCCCCCTCGATGATGTCACTGGTAGGCGGGTTTCTGAACTGTCCACGGCCACAGCCCTCCTCTGAGACAAAGAGCGCGTCGACAAAATGGTACCAATGGGTGAAGTCGTCCTTAAATGAAACATTTTTAATTTGAATTAATCAGCATAAGGCTTGGCTCCGACCAGGGCCTGAGAATACAACATAATCCCATCTTCGCACCTCTCTGAGCGCAGGTCACATCGGCACAGCAGCATCCAGCATTCCTGCAGGGATGCGTTTGCATGCCAAGGCTGAAACACAGCTGCAGTCAACCACACCAGAGAGGATCAGGATTAGGACTCTGTCGTACACTGACGGGTCAAACGAAACCGCCAAACCGCAATGTGGCCGCCATGTATACGTCTGTGTGTGAGCTTTTGCGCGCTGCCATGCCTTGGTGTGTGTGTGTGCACGTGCGCCACGTCGCGTACAAGCGTGTTGTGTGTGTCTCGCAATGATGAATACCGTCTCTTCTCAGACAAGACTTCCAGGACCCGGGCCAGTGATAGCTGCAGACCGCAGCTGTGAGGATCAGGACAGTGGTAGTGATGCACAGTGGCAGCGTTGCCCCGTACACACGGAGCGCTGGCTGAAACATGAGCCGATACAGATGGCAGAGACGGCGCGCCACAGATGTTCAGATGGCTGGGCCGCTGGTATTCAGGGGAAGGAAGTGATGCAGAAATTGAAATATTAAGGAGTTTGTGTAGAAAGTCTCGAGGAATACGTTACCGCTGCCATTATGGATGCCCCCTTTCAAATGGCAGCTCTTGTGGGGATTTATACTCACTGTGTCACTTGACAAAAATGATTTTAAAGTCCCCTCCAGCCATTTAAAGCATGTAAAAGGATACTCTACTGTGATTAATATGCAGTTTAACATGTTTTCCCCATATAATAAGCACATACAAAAACATGACATGACCATGACATGACAGACTCACGGGACCTCCAGTGGAAGATTGTGAAAAGTACACTGAGAATTTCAGCAACAATTAGATCTGTGTAGTCAAAGTTATTCCTCCAAGAGGAGTTCACTGGCATGTTTTTGAGTGGAGGGGGGTTTTATTACTGAATTCACACCAACAGCATAGCCGTAATTCACTTCCACATGTTGACCGAGCAGTGGCGAACCATGCATCGTCTATGGCGAGGAGCGACCCAAGAGGCGGAGCCTGCAAACGGCGGTGCAAAAAAAGTTGAGGAAAGTTCATATTTTTTGCTGACGTTTGCGGTGAGACTCAATCGGCAAACAAGCAGATAAGCGTGCTGTGGTCTGAACTAATACACAAAGGTCATGCGGATGTTGCAGACGTTTTGTACACTAGTGGAAAACATCTTAGCGGAAAACCAACCACCATCACTCTTGGTGTGAACTGGGGCGTAAGACAGACATCAGACATAGGGAGGTTTCCACAGGGGAGGACAGGCATGGACCGCTAGTAAAAGTAAACTTCCTACAGCGGGAACACTCGAGATCCACTACCGGAGGCTTAGACTCACCCCTGAGTGGATCCAAGTGACTTACGATTCCCTCTTGTTCTGCCGCCATCTCAGAGGAAGGAGAAAGGGGGGGGGATTTATCAACTTGTACATTCTTCGTTTTACTGAAGTTAAAACAAGTCTGGCTGCAGGGGCGTCACAAGGGGGGGGGGGTATTTTTATACTTTAGCTATTGAAAAATAGCAGATATACAACTAAATGTTGCTTCTGGGAGGGTCCCTGGAACTGGAATATTTTGAGATGGGAAACAGGTTTTACAAAAAACTTTTGACACAAACTTTCACAATTTCTCAAAAATGGCAGACCTACAAGCTTGCAGCGCTGCACTCGATGCCGCGCTTTGAGCTTGTAAGTCTGCTATTTTTCAATAGTTAAAGAGGTGGTGCCATGATTCCCCCCCCCCCTCTAAAACATGATTATCAGGTATTATGATTATACTAGGAGGAAGATTTTTTCCAAAAAAGTATACAGAAAGAGTTCAAATTGGGTTTTTATGTGGCCACACCCCCGGTTCATTAAGTATGCATGGATGGCATGGTGGGTGGTGACCCAGCTGATATAGCCACACCCCACAGTGTTGGGTGAATGGCAATTGGGGAGGAGTTGATACTGTGACACCCTTAGTATCTGTGTTTTTTAACTGACACTTTTGGCCACAAGGTGGCAGCCTCCAAGAGAAAACAAACAAATACTAAGAGAATACATCATTTTTCAAAAAAAACACATCAGGGGGTCTAATGAAGTACTTTCAACCTCCTAGACACATGAAAAACAGAAAAAGTACAAAACTATGGCACCACCTCTTTAAAGCACAAAATCCCAATCAATGAATCCTTGTACCCAGGGCCCAGAATTTGGTGCTACACCCCTGTCTGGCTGTATAGCCCGGTGCGCTCTAGCGGTCAAAACGGAGACCCCAAGAGCTTGACTATACTGTATGTGCTCCTCCGCTTGTATACTATGAGCCCTGTCAAAGTGATGTATAACTCCCAGGGGGTACGCATGTTTCATACCGCCTGATATATGTCAGTGGACAGGCTGCAGTTATCCATTCACATGGATAACCCTCCTCTCCCACAACACCCCCTCTCCCAGCCCAGACCTCTGTATTTATCCCAGCGTTCGATGGTTTTGCTTTCACAACAAACTGAGATGTTGAGACAAGCAACTTACTGGAACCACAAAAACGAACAAAGATAAATTGCTATTGACAAAACGCCGCCATTCACAAGCGCGCCCAATATGTTCGCAACGGCGATACAGGACCGTTCGCCGCTGGACGCGCAAACGTCGCCAGCTGTCAAATCGAGTTACGCTCGAATTCGCCGGGCCTATACGTATATTCTCTCCGGCTGTGAGTTTTGACTTTCTCATGCGCGCGGCCTGTCGGTGCCGTATATAGCTGCGAGTTCCGAGGAGGCATTCCTCGGATTTCTGCGCGCTGCTCGCACTGTGGTTGGAGATAGGCTTGGTACTGCTCTGCCCACAAGGGCTACGGCGACACAAAACACTAGAACGGTTCTATTGTTTTGTTGCGTGTTTTTGTTCTCTCCGGGCTAATCGGAACCATGTGCTCCCTCGGCGGAGGGATGTGTGCCGAACACACACACACACGCACGCACGCACGCACGCACGCACGCACGCACGCACGCACACACACACACACACACACACACACACACACACACACACACACACACACACACACGCACACAAACGCACGCACACTCACACGCCACTCTGGCTCAGAGGCCTCTGCACAGCAGAGGCTCCTCGCCCCGCTGTGCCATTAGCTTTATAGGTGTAATTACGTCTTTACACCAGAGTTAAGTGATGGAGCACTTTGACAGTAGGCGAGTGGCCATGATGTGCTGAATCAGGGACCACCGCACTGCCTTAGACAGTAGACAGACATCCCTGCTCAGGGTTTGGATTTGCCGGGGTGGGGGGTTTGAGGGGGCTGTTTTTATTGCACCCCCTCTGGCCAGTCATTTTTTATGGCCGGTGGGGAAATGTTTTATCCCCGCTTCTGGTCAGACTGAAATAAATTACAATATGTATTTCCTTTTGGGAAATGTAGACTGTCTGATATGTCTGATATTTATGTTCGGCAATAATAACGCAGTTTAACAATTTTATTTTAAAATAACATGTACGTTTATGACATTAACCGTGGCCACATTAACCTATTGTGGGGCAAATTTGGCAAAACGTGTCAAAAACGTATACATAGCGAACACATTGCGAGCTTGCAGATCAGCTATATTTGCTATTTGTCATCTGTAAGGTATAGTATATGGGTCTGAATTAGTTAATGCCCTGGTGGGTGTATCACGGTGTATCTTGTGTGCTTTAACGGACCTTAATGAGGCGTGCACACAGTTGCCCGGATGAGTGTGTGCGTGGGGGGGTCTGGTTCCTCTGAGAAGAAGAGGCGCCAGAGCCCCAAGAGCTTATACTTAACTCAACTGTATTTAGCTTTGTACTTTTTTTTTGTGAGTCTCTGAGCTTACGTCAGCAGGATTGCGCTTTCGAAGGAGGAAAGTTGTTCGCGATGTTCACTTTAAACCCAAAGATGTGAGGAACATCCTACGCAACCTGGACCCAGGAAGGGCCTCAGGGCCTGATGAAATTCCAGCTAGGGTCCTCAAGGAGTGTGCTGCAGAATTGGCCAGTCCCCTCAGCCGTCTCTTCCAACTCCTTTTCTCTCATGGCTTGTTCCCTGACCAATGGAAAACTGCTAGAGTGATCCCAATTCACAAAAGGGACTCTAAATCAGATCCATCTAAGTACCGTCCCATATCCCTGCTCTCTGTCATCAGCAAAGTCATGGAATCCTCTGTCCACAAACAGCTACAGAGATATCTCCTCCGCCATGATCTTATCTCCAATAAACAATACGGATTCAGACCAAACCACAGCACAGCCGACCTTCTGACAGTTTTGTCTCAGACATGGAACAACATTCTCGACAAAGGTGGCGAAGTGTATATCGTTGCACTGGACATTAAGGGTGCATTTGACCAGGTCTGGCACAATGGCCTTTGTGCAAAGCTCTCCTCAAAGGGCATAACTGGCAGATTGCATGTCTGGCTACAGAACTACCTAGAAGGAAGATCCATCAAAGTTGTGCTTTCTGGTCAGTCCTCATCACCACGTCCCATCAATGCATCTGTACCCCAGGGATCCATTCTCGGCCCAACATTATTCTCCATCTTCATAGATGATGTTGTGGAACAGTGTGAGAACAACATATTTCTATATGCAGACGATTCCACCATTTTCGCACCCATCACATCATCAAATGGGCCTGAGGTGGCTGCGTCCCTAAACAAAGACCTCGAAAACATCCGAAGGTGGGCTAATGCCTGGAAGGTCACTTTCGAACCCAGTAAGTGCAAGGCTATAATCCTGTCAAGGAAGAGGAAGCCATCTCGCCCAGACCTTTTCTTTGGGACCACCAAAATCAAGCTCAGCGAGCAGATGGAAATTCTGGGTCTTTGTATCGACAGCAAAATCACGTGGACCAGCCATCTGTCCAACATCTGTAAACGTGCTGGACAACGTCTGGGAGCACTGCGTAAGCTGGCCAACAAGCTGGATGTTAAAGGCAGAGCCAACATCTACAAAACCCAAGTCAGGAGTATTATGGAGTACTCCTGTCTAGCCTGGATAAATGCCTCTCAGACAACTCTCAGTCAGCTAGACATCATCCAAAAAAAGGCGCTGAAAATCATTGGGGTGGATGAAGACCTTGCCCTACAGCAGTATGCCATCAGCAAGCTGAGTCATCGTAGAACAGTTGCAGCAACAACTGTTCTTTACAAGATGCACACTCCCAGCTGTCCAGTGGCTCTCAAAGCATTGCTACCCAAACCTCTCAAACCAGGACGTATCACCAGGAGGGCACCACCAAGCCACGCCCTGGAAACCCCTCCGTCAAACACCAAATGCCTTGATAGGAGCTTTCTCCACTCTGCTACAACAACATGGAACAGCCTGCCCCCTGCTGTTGTTGGAGACATTACACCAAGCAGTATTCATGCCTTTAAGAAGAGGCTGAACAGACACCTCCTCAATATGTGACTGTAATCCCATAAAGCTCAAGGACATTTAATCACCAAACAATCAGTTTATATACCCCTGACTGAGTAGCTGCAGATCAATGATAGGTTCTTTGAATGTCTTTTTCATAAAGCCTGTATCTGCATAAGCTTAATAAAAAAAAAAAAAAAAAAAAAAAGGAGTTTTATATGATTTATGTTTCTGCTGCTGCCAAGCCAGAGCAGGGCCACGGAGCAGGGTCAGGGCCAGGAGGAGAGGACGGAACAGGGACGTGCTGGCCATTGGGAAAAGCGGGACAACTCCCGAACGGCCGCTTCATTCCTGGCCGGTCCAGGCCGGCCATTAGGAAAAAATGTAACTATTTGCACAAAAGTAAAAATTAAACTGTTTGCACAAAAGTAGTGAAAACAGCAGATCTACAAGCACACAACGCCTCGCGGTGCGAGGCGTTGTGTGCTTGTAGATCGGCTGTTTTCACTAGTTTAAATCATTTTTAAAATGATAAATACAAAACAAACGGTTTTGGACATACAAGGTTTCCACCTGACAACGACGAAATATAACTCATGTTTGGCCCACTGGCTTGTCACTTGTCACAAATCTTTGAGTAGCAGCAGCACTATAGAGAGAGATCTCTCTCTATAGCGTGCAATGAGGGCCTCTACAACTCTTTTTCCCGGGCTGAAACGGGCCCAGCACGTCCCTGGGACGGAACATCATCGGCCAAGGGTTGCAGCAGAGTTGGATAATGGGGTTCAGGTCAAGTACAAAAGTTCAACATTGACTTGTCTTCCAGTCAAGGTTGTTGAGACATTCTATGTACTGTAGGTGTCCTGGGAAGAGGGAGAAATGCATTTTGTTGCCAACTGTACGCTTTCACACAGTAGGCTGAAACCCTGGAGTATAAAAACTTAAACCCTTTGCTGACTGCAGGGCTCTATACTAGGCCTGCACCTTTTATTTTCCTCTACACCAAGGGTCTTCAATGTTTTCAGGCCAAGGACCCCTTAGCTGAGAGAGAGATGAAGCAGGGACCCCCGGATTGCATATAGTTTCATCGTTTGATGGCACAATCATCAGTGTATTTTGGATTCATGTCAATTTGTGTTATCAGATATGTAACCACTTGAACTGTCAATACTTAAAGGAGCTATAGTCAACTTTTTTATTGTAGGGCCGACACTTTCTTTACATCCTAGTCTATAGACTAGAATGTAAACAAAGTGTCGGTCTGACAATGGCCAAAATTTTTAGTTTATCATTATTTTACGCTTTTTGTGGTCATTTTTGAATAGAAACACATATATGAAGCTTATCTTTTTATAAAATATTTTCAAAACATTATTTTTATTTAGCATCCGTTTTCCAAGAAAAAGTTGACTATAGCTCCTTTAATTTCACTCTGTACTTAGTCTGCTCTTTTCCCCCTATAATACACCAGACCTCTTTGCCGAAAATAGCCGATCTACAAGCTCACAATGCCTCGCAGCACGAACCGTTGTGAGCTTGTGGATCGGCTATTTTTGGCTAAAGTTCTCAGAATATGGACGCTAGGGTTCAAGTGGTTAATAAAAAAGGAGAAAAAAGGTTTCTATCACACAAAGATTTGGAGGACCCCCTGTAGTAACTCTGAGGGCCCCCTAGGGGTCCTGGACCCCCTGTTGAAGACCCCTGCTCTGCACCAAATCTCTTTGCCAATCGATGCGCCCGCTGGCCTAGTGGTCCAAGTGCATACCACATATAGGCTCTGAGCAGCCTAACAGCGTGTTGTGGGTTCGAATCTCGTTCCCAACGACCGTCCCTGCGTGTCACTCCCTCTCTCTCCCTGTCTACTGTATCTCCACTGTCAACCATCAATAAATGCAGTACATTTTTTATGTTGTTGTAAAGACTTTTTGTTGCAAAACTTGAACCTTGCTCAAGGATAAGTATCCTCTCATTTATAAAAAAGAACCCATGAAATATTGGATCCAAAACAATGAACAAATTCAGCTCCTAAAGCCGCCCGAAGATTGTACAATTCATATTTTAAGGAACACCCTTGCCGGAATGGATGTCATTTGTCAAAATGCCTCGGGACACTGTCCCACAGTCCAGTGCCCTCACAGCGACTGAGAAAACATAACATCATACACAGACGTATAGCTTTTTCCCAAGAGTATCCACAGACAGAATCACTGAGCGTAATAAAGTACAGAGCATTTCTGATGTCATCACTCATATGTGTTCATCCTAATAGTGCCTGGTATTGCCACTGCACCGTGTGTCTGTGTCTGTGTGTGTGTGTGTGTGTGTGTGTGTGTGTGTGTGTGTGTGTGTGTGTGTGTGTGTGTGTGTGTGCGTGCGCGCATGCGTGTGTCTGAAGTATGTGTCTGTGGTCTGCCAGTGTGTCTGCCCATGACAACGTAACTCAGATCATACACTGATAAGAGGCAGAGTGTTTTCCGTCTCTCTCGGGGCCTATGACTCATGCTTAACTTATGCTCCGTCCTACGACGGTGTCGCGTGCCGGAAACGCTCTATCTCCAAGCTCACAATGAGTCGTGGGCGCAGCGCGTCGTGCGCTTGTAGATCGCCTATTTCTGGTCACGCGACACCATGGTGCGACAATGCTGCGAAGAGTAGCCCCTTTGTCCATCTCTCTTACTCCGTCTGTCACTCCTTTTGTGCGTCTTGTATATGACAACCAATTGATTTGTACCAGGCCCGAGGAGCGAGCGAATGGGGTGGGGGACCATATAGCAGACTGCACGGGCAGCTCTCTCCCTGTCACGGCTTGGAGGGGTTGATTTACTCCAGGATGGGATCAGAGGGTGTTGAGCCCAGGCGGGGGACCCCCTCGCGGGGCATGGGAGCTGGGATCAGACCCTCCTCTGTCCTGGGGGTCATAAATTAGCCTAGCTTTTGTTAGCCGCACACTCCAAGCCCTCCCGCCCCGCTCTACCACACTTGGCCCTTTATCCCCACAGGCCTGGCCTCTGTCCCCCCTGGCTCAAATCTGATTAGAAGCATGCCTCGCGCCACGCAGCCACAAGCCCCACAGAGCCAGAGGGTGTTTGATGCCGCTCCCTCGCAAGAAAAACAGGAAGGGGTAACAAGGCTGCATGTCTGTCCCGCTATACGGACCGAGCTGAAGAGAGAAACAGCCGCCATTCTTCACACTTGCCAGGTATCAGGGACGTGCTGGGCCCCTGATTCAGCCCGGGAAAAAGAGTTGGCGAGGCCCTCATTTTAATTTATTTTTTAGTTATATTTCGTCATTGTCGGGTGGAAACCTTATATGTCCAAAACCGTTTGTTTTGTATTTATCATTTTAAAAAGTATTTAAACTAGTGAAAACAGCCGATCTACAAGCACACAACGCCTCGCACCGCGAGGCGTTGTGTGCTTGTAGATCTGCTGTTTTCACTACTTTTGTGCAACGGCCTTGTATGATGAAGCAGGGCTTTGCTTTGCGAAAAACTTTACAAAATTTGAAACTTGGAGATACAAGGTTTCTGCCCGACTTTGTTGGCCGCACAGCCCCCAAAATGGAACGAAGGCCTACATTTTATTTTTAATTTTTTCCTAATGGCCGGCCTGGACCGGTCGGGAATGAACCAGCCGTTCGGGAGTTGTCCCACTTTTCCCAATGGCCAGCACGTCCCTGCCAGGTATTGTGGAGTGCCCCCCCCCCCCCCCCCCCAGTTTAGTTTTTCGGGGATTTTGACACCCATGCGTTTAAACTCATTTTAAACCATCTGCAGGGAGCAGGGGCGTCGCACCAAATTCTGGGCCCTGGGTACAAGGATGCACTGCGGGCCCCCCATGAATGTTCTTCATAGGGGGGAATGCATTAGACTGGGAACGCATTATTTTGTGCTTATTTTGTATACAAGCTCACAGTGCAGCGCTGCGAGCTTGTAGATATGCTATTTTTTTAAATCATGAAAATTTGTGTACGTCTTTGAATATTTTGACCCGATTCTATAAATGTCTTCTAAATGCTTCTATGTCAGTCAAACTTTTTCATGTGAAGGACCCCCAAGATGACATGCTTGGCCACGAACCCCCATCTCAAAATATTTGTAGTTCCAGGGACCCCCCCAGAAGCAAAATTTGAGTTACAAATGTTCGCTTAAAAAATACATATATATTCAAAGATTTGCACACATTTTCACAACTTTTCAAAAATAGCAGATCTACGAGCTCGGCGCGGCACCGAGTGCCGCGCTGTGAGCTTGTATATCTGCTATTTTTCAATAGCTAAAGAATAAAATAATTAAGGCCCCTCCACCTTGGGCCCTAGTAACTCAGACCCACTTTTCCCCCCCTTGTGACGCCCCTGGCAGGGAGAGTCTGATGAGGATAAATTACCTGAGGAACGGGAATACGCGGGCAGATCGCTCAATCTCGTTATTGATAATCTGCGGCCTCACAACTATTTCCAGCTGTGCCAAAAAATCATGTGCGGGAGGATATGGCTGCACACAATCCTGTAAAACAAACCAGCAAGGTATAATTTCATGAATATATGAGGTGTTGCAAAAGGTGACCTGCACAATATCAAATCCCATTTTCCCAGTTCAGCGGTTGTTGGCGATATATTCTCGATCGCTTCATTTGCCTTTTCTCGGTCTGCATCGAGACTCTCAGCGCTAGCTTGGCTAGATGCACTGTACATCGGGGCCGTATTACAACTGTTTTATGCATCCCATAAATGCTCTGAAGAAGTACGGTACATTGAATTAGTGGCTTATGCACAAACACTGTCCATGTCCCTGCTCGGTTAGCCAAAGTCTGACTGGGATCAGGGACTGACTGCTATCTGACCTTTGTTGGTCTACCGTTTGAAGCAGCAGCAGCAAAACACGCTCTGTTGAGAGCACACATGCAGGGGTGTCGCACCAAATTCTGGGCCCCTGGGTACAAGGATTCACTGTGTGGCCCCTGTGCTTTAACTATTGAAAAATAGCAGCTCACAGCGCGGCACCGAGTGCCGCGCTGCGAGCTTGTAGATCTGCTATTTTTGAAAAATCATGAAACTCTTTGAATATTTCAAATCCAGGTTTTTTGAAAAATCTATGTTTCGATGGCAGTGGTTCTCAAACCTTTTCATGTGAAGGACCCCCAAAATGGTATGTATTTGGCCACAGACCCCCATCTCAAAATATTTAGTTCCAGGGACCCCCCAGAAGCAAAATTTGAGTTACAAATGTTAGCTTAAAAAATACATATATTCAAAGATTTGCACACATTTTCACGACTTTTCAAAAATAGCAGATCTACAAGCTTGCAGCGCGGCACTCGGTGCCGCGCTGTGAGCTTGTATATCTGCTATTTTTCTATAGCTAAAGTATAAAATAATTAAGGCCCCTCCAACACCTTGGGCCCTTGTAACTCAGTCCCACTTTCCTACCCCTGTGACGCCCCTGCACACATGAGCGCAACAGACTTGTGTAAATATCCGCTGTGCACCGCTATGATCCTCCTGGGTGCCAACTGGAGCAAGCTTCGTGAACTATGTTGAAAAAGGGAATGGTCCGTCCAGCGCACGCCATGGAACTGGATTTACTGACCTCCCGAGGTGGAGCAGCTATGTAGCCTGCATGGGAGCCGGAAAGTTCCCAGTTTGACCCATCGGCTCCACCTGGCTGCGTAAGTGTCTTTGAGCAAGACACTGAACCCCTAACGCATTCTACACATGGTTCGAGGATAACGGACAGTGTGAGCGCTAGCCTGGCAGCATGGCATGGTGGGCCTGTTGGAAAGGGCTCATATGGGGGCACAGTGGCGCAGTGGGTAGTGCTGTCTCACTCACAGCTAGAAGGTCATGGGTTTGATTCCTGCTGGGGACGCTGTGGGTGCTGGGGCATGTGCTCTCCTCCGCAGTGACCATACCCTATAGGTGGGGTTGGCAAAAGGGCCTTTCTGTGTGGAGTTTGCATGTTCTCCCCGCGTCTCCTATAGGGTAGGTACCCGCACAAAAAACATGCAGTAATCCTGGTCTCTATACTGCCTCCCCCTGGCCAGCCGGGGTGCCTGATGGAGGAGAAAGGAACTCGTTTGAATAACGTGTTCCTTCCACGTACTAAGTCCAGCCGGAGAAACTCCCCCCTGTCGGTGAAAAGAAGCAACTTGGACTCCTCATGCATAGAAGGAAGAATGAGGTCAGTCTGTTGTCTCCCCAGATTGGCAGAGGGAGTGTAGCACCCAGGATTACATTAGATAATTGACACCGGGTGACAAATGGGTTACAACATTGTGGAATAAAAAAAAGAAAGAAAAGGAAAGGGCGCATTCATCACCGTCATCTCCAAGCATATCTCTCAAGTCAGCACAAGCTGCACCACTGCCCTCAACATGTCCTGTTGTTGTTGGTAGGAATGAACACAGAAGCACGCGGGAGGAAGTGGACGAAGAAAGGGGAGGAGCTAAACCGAGTTCCTGTTCTACACCGAAAAGGAGGCGGTGCCCCCACCGAATGAGTTCCCAGATTGCTCCAAGCATGAGGAGGATGCTAAAGATGGGAACTTTGGAAAGCAACCATGCACATGACAGCATATCTGGTGACCTATGCGCAGATCTGCTATAGCAGCATGCAGCGTACAAGTTCACAACGCGTTGCAGTAGATCTGCTATTTTAAGCATGCAACCAAGTGTAAAATCAAGGCCCGCCAAAAAACTGTTTTGAAGACAAAATCAACTGCAGATTTAGTAGACTAGACTAAAACAAAAACATTTCACGTGACTAAAATATGACAAAAACTATTTAAAAGACTGTGACTAAAACTAAATCAGTTGTCAAACTTAACACTGGTATAGGTGCTATCTTGTTTTCTTATTTCTATAACACGTTTGTTTTGTGTTACTGATACTGTGTGTGTGTATATTGTATTACCACAGTCCAGTGGTGTGTTATAGACTTTTTTTTAGGGCATACTATATGATCTGCGGCTACTTGTGGGGCCAGCGCATACGCCAGTGCATAATGCCTATCAGATACGCTACTTTGAAAGGTTCACGAGGGCATATTCTTTTTTTTTTTTTTTTATGTCTTCACAGCATACTGAGTATACCCGCGTGACAGGTAGAACACAGCACTGCCACAGCCCTGTGGACCATGTTACACCAACATTTCACTGCTTGTATATACCTGTTCGAGTGAGTGACAAATAAACCCCTGTGGATTCTTGATCCAATTGAGCAGGTTTAGTGCCTTGCTGTGAGTGGTTGGACAGACTTGAAAGGCGCCATACAAATGCAGTGCAGTCCATTCCTTTGCAGACTTAATGCAGAGCATGCTCATTTGCTCCGTTTCAAGACATCAAACAAAATCTAATCCAGAATGAGGTCGCATTGTTAGGAAAATCAGACAGGCCTACTGATTCTGGAGTAGATAAAGTGCCATTTCCGGGACTGTCCCTGTTTGCCCTCATCTGACATTATCCCTGAATGCTTTAAGTTGTATCAGTCCGAAAGATGTGACCATTACAAGTCAACAGGAGTACAACACATGCACATCAGATAGAAAGAAAGGCAGTGTAAAAAAATATGAAAATGACTTGTTCCTCCATTTGACTTGACTCTGTGCCATGAACCACATCCTCTTAGAGTTTGCGCATAATATGGAAGCGAGGGATGCCGTGTAAACATGGAAAATGTTGTTCT
This sequence comes from Nannobrachium achirus, assembly GCF_963921795.1. NCBI lineage: Eukaryota > Metazoa > Chordata > Actinopteri > Myctophiformes > Myctophidae > Nannobrachium > Nannobrachium achirus. Next base: position 47,120,151 of record NC_137833.1, read on the forward strand.
ACAACTCTGCCAAGTGCCAGCCATGTCCCCAGGGACGTGCAGAGATTATTTGAGAGGCAGGGGCTGACATTTCTAAAAAGGCCTTTTGGTGAAAATATTGAAAATAGCAGACCTCCAAGCTCACAACACGTCGCAGCTTGGAGGTCGGCTATTTTCGGTGTGTGGTACCACACTAAACTAAGCAGAATCAAGTTAATACTGGAGATGTGGCGTAAGGGCATACATGGGTTTCTACACAGAGAGGGCAATTCTTTCAACATAAGATGCTGCATTCAAGTTCAGGAGAGTTTGGACAAGGCAATTCTCTTGAATGCTGCCTTCAGGTATGACATTTGCATTTCTTTAACCATAGATAAAAACTGCATTCATGGTCTGGAGAGGGAACTTTTTACAGACAGATAAAAGGGCAGGGGCTAAAGCCCCCTTTGATGTCTATGTGTGCACGTGCCTGCATGTCCCTCTATGTCCCCATGCGTCCCCAAACCCACGGCACAGGCATCCTTCCTGATTGTCCATGACTTCCTGTCCAAGTTACCTTGGGCAGGGAAGGGAAACCCCGACTTGGAACAGTCACATGTTGACAGACAGATGATATTCACATGAACCACTTAAAGAGGTGGTGCCATGATTTTTCCCCTCTCTAAAACATGATTATCAGGTATTATGATTATACTAGGAGGAAGATTTTTTCCAAAAAAGTATACAGAAAGAGTTCAAATTGGGTTTTCATGTGGCCACACCCCCAGTTCATTAAGTATGCATGGATGTCATGGTGGGTGGTGACCCAGCTGAAGTTAGCCACACCCCACAGTGTTGGGTGAATGGTAATTAGGGGAGGAGTTGATTCTGTGATGTCATTGTATCTGTGTTTTTTAAATTACACTTTTGACCACAAGGTGGCAGCCTCCAAGAGAAAACAAACAAATACCAAGAAAATACATAATTGCTTATAAAAACCACACCAGGGGGTCTAATGAAGTACTTTCAACCTCCTAGACACTTGAAAAACAGAAAAAGTACAAAACTATGGCACCACCTCTTTAAAACCTACAGTATCTTATACTTGCCAATCGTCGTTGTCGGGTGAAAACCTTGTATGTCCAAATCCGTTCGTTTTGCATTTATCATTTCAAAAATGATTTAAACTAGAGAAAACAGCCGATCTACAAGCACACAACGCCTCGCGGTGCGAGGCATTGTGTGCTTTTAGATCGGCTGTTTTCACTACTTTTTTGCGACGGCCTTGTATGATGAAGCAGGGCTTTACTTTGAGAAAGAACATACACGTTTGAAACTTGGAGATACGAGGTTTCCACCCGACAACGACGCAATATGAAACATCTCCTGGTGAAAAAAGTCAATCTACATGCTACGGCAATCTACATGACGCTGTGAATGTGTAGATCCGCTATTTTAGAAATTGTTTGGAATTTGGTATTAGGTACGCCAAGTAGAAAGTAGTTAAGAGGTTTGTTGGGAGGTGCTATCTTTGCTGCCTCTGTAGAAGTTCAGATATATAAGTGTGTTAAGCCCGCAAATATTGAAGACTTTCCCTTTCACTGAATGTACTGCCTTGTCTGCCTACCTGGTTATACCAAACAATAATCACAATAATCTATGTTCAAAAACATCTGTCACGTTGAATCGAAATGAGATGTCCCTGCATGCCTAGCTGTATTGTTATTGTTATTTTTATCGTTTTGATTATGTATTTTCTTTTTCTGGAGCCTTGTGGGGGGAAGACAATATGCCTTCTATTTGGTTTTGTATCGTGTTACATGTTTTATATTCATAAATCTGCTAAATAACCAAAAGGCAAAAGGGGTTTGTCAACAGCATCTCATTTATTTGCAAATTGTAACTTATACAGGCTTATTCATGCGTTGCAGTGAATACAATGTAATGTCACCCAACTGAACTGAAAGCTGTCATCCCTAAATACTTTTAGTGAATACAATCTTGTTTTAAACATTCTGTACAATAGAATATGTATCAGATAATAACATAACTAAATAACCGATTTAACCTGGGTTAAATCGGTTACCTCAACCCCCCACCACCCCAACCCCCAACTCTACACGGAGACCCCTTTGTCCCTTTGTCCCCCTCTGAAGCCACCAGAGACTACAACCAACCCCCCCTCCTCCCCCACCGACACCACTTCTATGGACCTTGCCATGGATTTTGCCAGCCGCTTTGTGAAAAGAGGAATTCACATTATGCACTTAAACATTAACAGTTTGTTTGCTAAATATGAACAAATCAAGCATATGGTTCTCGAAGGTAAGGTCCATTTTCTAACCTTCTCAGAGACTAAACTTGATGCCTCTATCACTGACTCTCAGATCGAAATTGACAACTACTCTGTAATCAGAAATGATAGAAACAGATTTGGTGGTGGTGTATGCATGTATGTTCATAACAGTATTAAGTATATCCCCCGCCCTGACCTACAACACAGCTCTTTAGAAACTGTATGGGTGGAAGTGATTCTTAAGAAAGCTAAAAACATACTAATCGGTGCCATCTATAGACCGCCCGACCAAAATGATTTCTGTGAGTTACTGGAGGAGAGCCTTTCACCGGTGGACAATGTTGAAAAATACATTATTGGAGATTGGAACATAGACATGCTTCGTAAAGATGCTCCTCTATTCAAAAAATTCAATAAGCTTTGTAATCAACAGGGTTTCACTCAGCTCATCACCAAGCCAACTAGGGTTACAGATAACTCTCAAACCACCATAGATCTCATTGTAACCACAGACAAATCTAAAGTCTCCGCGAGTGGGACTATTGAATGTGGTGGCCTAAGCGACCATGATATAATTTACTGCACCCGTAAAATACATAAGTCCAAAGCTGACGGCCACAAAACAGTTGAAGCTAGAAACCTCAAAACCTACTCTAGCGAAGCCTTTAATCACAAACTGGAGAAATCTGACTGGTCCCCAGTACTAGCTAGCACTCAGGTCGATGAAGCCTGGCTGGGCTTTAAATCCATTTTCAACACTACCCTAGACGAAGTGGCTCCTTTGCGTAGGGTCAGGGTTAAAGCCCGCTCACAGCCATGGTGGAATTCGGAAATCTGTGAATCAATGAAACTCAGAGACAAAAAATACTCTGAGAAACGCAAATATAATCACAAACTCAAAAAAGGCCCCAATAAACACCTTGAAGCCAAATTAGAAATAGTCAGTTTAGAGGCTAATAAACTGAGAAATCGGACAACCTCCTTAATCCTTTCTGCCAAAAAACACTACTTGGATGAGAAAGTTGAGGAAAACATCCACAAACCACGAGACCTATGGAAGCTATTTAAAACCCAGCTAGGCTGTGGTGCTAAACTTAGATCCATAGCCAGCAACATATCCATCCAAACTCCCATAACCCTCCTCACTGACAGTCTCGATGTAGCCAAAAATCTCAACATCTATTTCACCTCCATGGCCAAAAATCTGGTCAATAAACTGCCCGCTCCATCTGGGCTGTTTGGTGTTAGGCACATCTTGAAATTCTACAGGAACCTTGGGGTATGCAAAGACAATTTTAAACTTACCACGGTGACAACTGATGAAGTGTTTAAAAAACTTCGCACCCTACCTCAATTCAAGGCCGCTGGCCATGATAAAATCGCCCCCAAATTTCTCATAGACTCAGCTGCCACCATTGCCCCAATCATTACCCATATTATTAATCTATCTATCAAGCAGGGTTATGTCCCCCAGGACTTCAAATTAGCTAAGGTAACCCCCCTGCACAAAAAAGGCAGTAAACTTGACCCTGGCAACTACAGGCCAATCTCAATCCTTAGTTCCATCTCTAAGGTAATGGAAAAAATTGTCTATGAACAGGTGGCTAAATATCTTGAAGAGAATAAACTGATCTACGAGTTCCAGTCTGGCTTCAGAGAGTCCCATTCCACAGATACATGCCTCATCTATTTGAATGATTACATCAAACGTGAAATTCACGATGGCAAATATTGCGGCATGGTCATGCTGGACCTCCAGAAGGCATTTGACACCGTCGATCATTCTATTCTGATCGAAAAACTCAAAGCTATTGGTCTTGATAGCACAGCAGTGAGATGGATGCACTCTTACTTGGTGGGGAGGGAACAGATGGTGGAAGTCAACGGAACCCTGTCCCCCCCCCTCCCAGTAAACTGTGGAGTACCTCAAGGGAGTATACTAGGACCACTGTTGTTCTTAATATACGTAAACGACATGTCATCTGCTTGTGACTGCAATCTGTTTCTGTTCGCGGATGACTCGGCTCTCCTAGTCTCCGGCAGAGACTTATTGCAGGTTGAAAAGGCCCTTAACTGTGAACTTAACAAGATCTGCACCTGGCTCAATGACAACAGACTCTCAATTCACCTAGGCAAAACTGAATGTATCCTCTTTGGATCTAGTCAGAAACTTAGCCTAGTTGAGAACTTCACAATTAAAGTAGGTGACACTGTGATAGAAAGAAAAAACTACATCTGCTACCTGGGTTGCATCCTGGAGGCTAACCTATCCAGTGAAAAAATGACCACCAAGGTTATCAATAAAGTCAACCAACGAATTCGCTTCTTGCAAAGGGTTGCCCCGCTGATCAATACTAAATCCCGAAAGACACTAGGAGGAGCTCTTATTGGGCCCCTCATTGATTACGGAGTCCTTGTCTGGTATCGCGACGCCCCAGCCGCCTTAAAGTTAAAGCTTCAAACAGCCCAAAACAAACTAATTAGGGTTGTGCTTGGTCTCCCTCCTCTGACCCACCTTACCGATCATCACCACGAAAGCGTGGGATGGCTCAAAGTAGCTGACAGAGTACAGCATCTTGCAATGGGCCTGGTGTACAAGATACACTACACCTCCAAGATTCCCATGTACCTGACAAACTACTTCTTAAAGGTCAAGGATGTTCACGACCACAACACCAGAGGCAGCTCCACTAATCATCCTCAACGTAGATTTAACACTAAACAAGGCTCTAACTCGTTCTCCTGCTACACCATCAACATGTGGAACGCCCTTCCTCAAGCCCTAAAGGAGAGCAAATCCCTAGCCTCCTTCAAAATTGGTATGAAAAGTCACCTTCAGACAGCTGCTACCCGTGACTTGTAAATAGACTAAGCCCCCATGCCCCCCCCCCCCCCTTTTTTAATATTCTTTTTTCTGCCTTTGTATTTGATGTTATGCTTTTGAAACTGATATTATCCTAGATAAAGTACTATGTTCTATCCGTCTGTCTTTCAATGTTATATGAGATACTTAAAGTGTGGTTCCTGTGGAAATAAGCCTCGGCTTTCTAGGATCTCCTTTTAGTTGACCTTGTACCAGTGATTTGTACTGTCATGAAACTGTACTTTTTTCTATTGCAAACTTCTAATAAATTCTTCAATCAATTCTTCAATCAATCAATAACTAGTACTAGTAGTACATCTGCAGAGGTTGCAGGGCGTCTCTATAGACCCTGGTGTCGATCAGGACACCTCCACTGCAGGGGTTTTCAAAGTGGGTGACGGGGCACCCTGTGGTGCCGTGACGGCAGTCCAGGGGTGCTGCGAGATAATTTGATAATATTTGGAATTTATTTGGACACTTGAAAAAAAAAATTGTATCATTTTAAACTTGAAATACAAAGTTATTTTCAGTCCGTTCTAACCGAAATGGCTGTTATCTCAACGTTTTCCTCGCAACATAATCACTGTCGGGCAGAAACCTTGTATCTCCAAGTTTCAAATGTGTACGGTACGTCTTTTGGTAAAGCAAGGCCCTGCTTTATCACACAAAACTGTCGCACAAAACTAGTGAAAACAGCCGATCTACAAGCACACAACGCCTCGCGATGCGAGGCGTTGTGTGCTTGTAGATCTGCTGTTTTCACTAGTTTAGTACATTTGATAGATGATAAATACAAAACGAACGGTTTTGGACATACACCCATTTCCACCCGACAACGACGATATGCTATAAATATAAGGTGCTGGGAGTGAAAATTATAATGTAGGGGTGCCTCGGATTAAAACATTTTTTATGGGGTGCCCTGAGACAAAAAAGTTTGGGAACCTCTGCTCTACTGTACTGGTTGACAAGTAGTACTCCCTGACGCTCATAAGTGCAATATCTTCCCCCTGGGCCAAGCAGGGATTCTGCCTTGGATTAGTGGTAGATGTTTGGTCTCCCTCACGGGAGAGACCACCTGGTCTCCCACACACAGGAGTCCAGGGTTTGAATGCCGGTAAAGACACACAAAACCCGGACTGCAGCCTTATAAGAAGCCATATTGCCTACTCCCTGCCGTATGACTGTGTCATACGGCGCCAAAAAGGAGAAAGATCTACAACCCGAGCGTGTAGATCCGTTGTTTTTGGCAAGCGACGCCCTTGTGCAATGGTGTAGCAATAAATTTAATTGAATTAAGATAGCAGCTGTCTCATCAAGATCGAGCGGTGAAAAAGCATCCTCGGTTGTTGGACCAACAGCAGGCCTGCAGCTACTTAAATGTTTTGCAATAACTCTCCTTGTTTGTTAAAGTAAACATGGCTGTTTTGCCCCCCGACATCATTAATATGGATTCAGAGTGTTTTGATATGCTCTACATGGTGCCTCTCAAATGGTGCCACAGAACAGTGAACTTCCTCGTGTCAGACCTTTCTGACTCCATTAACCATGATGCACTGGCCAGTGGCCTGTTGTCTTTATTTAGCTGCACATACACAAGGTCATGCAGTATTTACGACCACTCTGTCACCACCGGGTTATACTGTGTTTCCTGTTATATTGCCAGCTCCCATATTGTCCAAGCCAACATTCATGCTTTTTGTGAGATTATCCAAAAGGGAGGCAATGAATGAGTGGTCTTGTTATCTTATCATTATGCTCAGCATGGCTCAATACAGGAACTCATATAGCTGAGGACAGCAATTCAGAAAATAGAGAAATTAACGTTATGGCACACGACAACAGGTCATTGTACTCAGTGGTGGAGAAATAAGTACAGTACATTTATTCAAATACTGTATTTCCAATTTTCATTAGCCTTTCTACTCCACTACTTCTACTCCACTACATCAGAGACAATCATTTGAAAACTATAGCTATAGTTACTTTGTAGATTTAGATTTCTATTACAAAAAATACATCTACTCCAGCAAATACTTCGAAAATAGACGATCTACAAGCTTACAACTTGTCTCGGTGCGACACATTGTGAGCTTGTAAATCTGCTCATTTCAAAAGATCTTTCCTAAATGTTATACACATAATGATACCTTTGTGAAATCACTGTCCTTTTGTCCTATGGACATTTTGATAGACTTGACAGAATGCCACCCCCAGTGATGAATTGCGTCAAATGATGTCGATTGAAAAAGTGCAACAATGACAGCAATATCAGTAACAGGAACTGTGGTATTGTGGCTTAGTTGGTAAAAGTGCCTGTCCAGTACACAGGAGATCCTGGATCCGAATCCCTGCGGTGCCTTTTCAGGCTGATAGTGTAGAGCTGACTTCCTGTTTCGCGGGGTGCCTGGTGGCCTAAGCCACAGACCATAATGCTTTCTATTGAGCGGGATGACCCTGGGTTCGAGTCCGACCTCCGTCTTGTCTCACATGTCTCTCTTTCTCTCTCTCTCTCTCTCTCGTCCTTGGCTTTCCCGTCTCTCCGCACTGACCTGATCTGAAATAAAGCATAGAAACACGGAAAACAGGAAACGTGTGGTGCTTCGCTCGTTCCGCAAGGTCAGTACGCTTCATGTGAAAGATGTGGCCTTAATGTACCGTCATCCGCGATCTCCCAAGGAAACATTGTCATATCAGATATGAAAGGACGCCAAGGGCCCAGGGGCGTCAATTGGGTATGGCAGGGGTATGCAGCTGCCATAGCCTGGGTCCAGGGGGAAGAATACATGTTACTTTAAAATATAAATCCATGAATGTCTCTTTGTCTATCTGTGCTGGTTATGTTGTTAAATTTCATTAACATAACTACAAATGCAAAATTTAACAAAATGGCCACTTTAACTCATTGCATGCCAGGCCCGATAGTCCCGAGATTATTTCAATGTCTTTCCCTGCCAGGCCCGATAGTCCCGAGAATTTCCGCCATTAAAAAAAAAAAAAAAAAAATTCAAAACATTTTTTTTTTCAAAACATTTTTTGGACCCCAAAAATGTAGTAGGCATGATAGAAATCGCGAAATTGCATGTTTAACCCCCATAGCAACCCCATCTATCAAACATGGCAGCCATCTTTGTTTACATTTTAGGAAAACATAATGGCTTGTATCTCATGAATGCCTGAACGGATTTCCATTCGGATTTCTTTGTTTGAAAGCTGTGAGCAATGTGGACACACGTGGTGCATTATCTAGGCATGGGTGTGCATGATCCGTGCACTATGAATTACATGGAAGTCTATGGAGACCAGAGGCACCATAGAGTACGAAGGTATTGTTAAATGGCGGGGAATGTGTTAACAAGGTCTTATAATTATATTCTTTATTCTTCTTTTATTCTCCCCATCTTGACAGAATAGTGTATTTTCCCAGGTCCCGCAGGTCAGCTGCACAGGTGAAATTCATCATTGTTGTGGCACGTTTACTATATTATGCCAAGTTTAGCCGCACTTGAACAACCGTTCCAGACTGCCATATCCAGCCCAAGAAACCATAGAATTTTTTGGGGAAAAAAATAGAACTTCTTAAAATAAATGTTTCATTCCTGTTGCTAAGGTATGGCAACATGACTGGTGTCTTGCACGCGCGCGAGGGCGCGCGTGCAAGACACCAGTCATGACATGTACCTTACCTTAGCTTTTTCTGAACTGACGCCGCTGCAAGGGCCCTTTGATTCCACTGTATAAACACATGAACACACCTCACCAGGCAAAATGTATGCACTGCTCCATGTGCAACTCATGAACTAACTATAAAATGTTGTCATTCGATTACTATAGACTAGTGGTTCAAGGACCCCCAAATTGATAGATATTTGACCGCGGATCCCCCCAGCTGAATTTATTTTAAGCCAGAGACCCCCAGAAGAGATTTGTGTTAAACCCTTTCAAGAATGTTGTACTGTACGAGCTCGCAGCAAGGCACCAAGTGACGCGCTGTGAGCTTGTACTGTATATCTGCTATAGTTTCGAATAGCCAACGTATAAAATATGGATAAAGTAGTTCAGATTATTGTGGTGCTGTCTGTATTAACACATTTTGCTGGGGACCCCCTGGAACACCCTCAAGGACCCCTGGGGGGTCCCCAGACCCCACTTCCAGAACCAATGCTATAGACAGACATGTATAGGCTCCCACAATTTTCAAATGCTTTCCCCTACCAGTCTGTATTTATTGAAATGTAATATGTCACTTGTCATTCAAGATTCAAGTTTTTATTGTTACGTCTTATGTACGAGTAGTACGCGCACAAGGGTAAAATGCTTTTGTCTTGGGTCCTCAACAATGTGGCAGCAATAATAACAATAACAAAGAAATAAAGAATAGCTGCAAAAGTACTGTAACGTAAGAAAAAGAGCAAAGTGTAAACAATAGTCATAGCACATGTTGAGGTGACTGAATGTGCTGTGTGCATGGTCCCTTCTAAATATTATCCATATGCGTATGGCACATGTATAAATATATATTTTGTCATTGTTCTTCCTACTATGGTTGTTCATTCAGTGGCTATATTTGGTATCATATTTCTAGAGGATTCGTGGCCCTGGAGCCGCTTGTCCCATGGCAGTGACAGAAACAGCCAATGTTTGGGGTGTCTAGGGCAGGGGTCCTCAATGCTTTTCAGGCCAAGGACCCCTTAGCTGAGAGAGAGATGAAGCAGGGGCCCTGCGTTATTGTATAAAATTGCATTGACAGCACTGTAATCAGTGTTGTGTAAATTAATGTTTTTTTTTTATGTTAATGTGTATTTTCAGACATTTCATCACTTAAACCTTCAATACTTGCCTGACCTTTCACTGCTCTTTTTACCCCCTTTTTTTTTTTACACCAAAGTGAAAATGTATCACTGACTGCGGAAACTTCACGCGGGACTTCAAGCAACTCTGACCTCAGAAGGTTGACATTTCTGTATTAGAAATCCTTGTTTTGAGCTGTCTCGTGTATTGTAATATTTTGAGATATGGATTTTTGATATTCACGAGCTGTATGAGCAAGATTTGAATATTTCATTGCATTTGCAATGTATGAATCATATTACAGAAGAAAATTTACTTTTACACAATATATATTTGTAGATGGCTCTGTATGGCTTGAATGGAGGGAAACTCACCTCCACTGATGTGCCGATGTGTCCACACAATGCTCTGCCATGCTTTGCGGTTGAGGTGAGTATACCGTCCCCTTGAACAGTGGTTCTCAACCTTTTCAGGCCGCGAGCCCCAGAGTTCTATTGTGAAAATACCAGATCTACATGCTCATGTAGATCTGTGAGCATGTAGATCAGCTATTTTCACAATGTTTGCCTCTAACATTTGACAATTGTCACTTTAGAAATGTGCAGATACCCTCTCTACACTTAAACTTTATGTTGGTTTGTTTACTGTTGTGTTGACTGAGAAAACAATGTTGCACATTACGTTAATCATCTGGGGACCCCCCAAAATAATTTGGGGACCCCACTGCCCTTGAAGGCTGTGATGCAACCAGTCAGGGTGCTCTTGGTGCCCTCTCCCACCAGGCTTCTCTTTGTGGGCTTCCTTACTAGCGCACGGCAAAGCCAGATAGAGCTGGGTAACATGGTGTGAGGTCCCACCTGTCCGTCAGACCCCACACTTTAGTTCACATTGGAAATATGTCTGCTCGACAGCTACTATATAGCTAAAGGCAGCTGATTTAACGAGGACCGCATCTGTTGTTTAGAAAACCTTCAACAAAAAATAAAACTGACCACTATTTGGCCCCTAGAGTGAAGAGGCGCAGATGTTTGCTTATGGATTTGAGCCTTTCTGGGCTTTGTCAGATGAACACCGAGAAGAGTTCGGGAGGTCTATACATTTGTAACATATTTTAGTTTACAGTTTGTTATTTCCAGTCATTGTCTCAGCGTGGAAGATGCATAAGCTCTGGCGGTACCGTCTGAAAATTATGCTGAAACCAATATAGCACTTTTATCAAAGTGGGATGTGTGTTAAACAGACAATGGAGGAAACCATGCTAGGTATCAACCTGCTCTTAGGGAGCATTTAGGGGACCAGTGTCTTGCTTAAGAACACTTCCACATGAAACCAGGAGGAGCCGATAAACTGGGAACCAGTCAACCACTATAACTCCTGCCACTGAAATGGCAGTGTCTGTTTAGCTCTGGTTTGAATATTCAAGATTCAATCCAACTGTATTTGCTACATATACAATTATATAATGCTTTGCTTTTGGTTCCTCTACATTGTTGCAAACAATAAGAATAAAATAAAGTATATGCGTGCAATGCATAATATTTGTGTAATCTTAGTATGTAAAGTGTCAGGTGCCTCATCTTTGTGTAAATAATATAGTAAGTAGCTACAGTATGGGATTGATTGATTGATTGATTGATTGATTGATTGATTGATTGATTGATTGATTGATTGATTGAAGTATTTATTAGAGGTTTGCATAAGGAAAGGTACAGTTACATGACAGTACAGTTCACTGGTACAAGGTTTTAAAGGAAAATAGGGATTTACACCTCTTTAAGGCCTTCGGTAGCCGTGCTACAGTATGTGTGATTGTGTGCACGTTGCTTCTGTGTGTATGTACAGTATGTGCGTGAGTATGTATGCATGTGTGTGCGTGTGCGTGTGTGTGTGGCAGGCCACAGGTCTATAGTTACTAAAGAGAAACTAAGGAGAAAAGACATTTATACTGAGTGGGTGATATCCCAAGTCCAGAGGTCTGTCCATGACCATAGTAAACTCTGGCACGCACTCTACGGTGTAGGCCTGTATACCAAGATATTTGAGTAGTTTCGGGAGTGCTTTGTTTTAATCACATGCATGAAATCCCCCCATATGGGAACCACATGGTAAACTGGAATAGAGTATGCAGTATAAAGTATACCAAAAATCGAACCGCACCGTTTGTCTTGGGAGGATACGGGTCCATATTTCTTAACCAAATGGGATTTATGTGAACAAACTATTACAGTAGATAAGGATGATACATGCAAGAACATTGTTGAGGGTTTGTTCCCATTCACGCATGTCTTTCGCAGTGATCCCTCATTTATGCTCCGTCGTACAACGTTGCCTAGTCACACGCTGAAAACAGCCGATCTACTACATTGTAGATCACAGCGGGCAGCGATTGCGATGCTTTGTGACAGGGGCGTAGCCAAGGGTGGGCCTGGATAGGCCTAGGCCCACCCATTTAGTTTTTGTGCACAGTTTGATTTTATCATATAGCTCAGTCAATTATGAAGCGATTTCTAAAATACAAACGTCTCCATATTTATTGGGAAGTCCACTTCCATGTACCATTGTTTCCTGTTGAGATTGGCACATTACCTGGGGCAAGCTGCCCAAATGTCACACGTGTCTTCTTATTTTTTCACACTCAAAAAGTGCATGCAATGTAGTGCATTTGAAACGACATTGCCGTGCACATCATGGGGTTATCGCTGCTTGCCTCCCGTGAATTGTTTTATTAACATTTTTGTTTATTTTCTGTTTATTTTGTTGCTGAGTGAGGTCAGCAGACAAAGGGACGTGAGTGAGATGAAAAAAACCTGGGTGAAATCTGCCAATCTCAACAGGAAACATCGGTACATATTTAAATGTTTGCTATTTTAAAATAGACAATGTCCAAGCTTGCATCTGTGCCCACCCACATTGTGCCAGGCCTAGTTGGTAAATCCTGGCTATGTCCCTGCTTTGTGAGCTTATGGATTAGCCATTTTCTGCGAGTGCCGCCGCTGTCCGACAAAGTATAAATCAGGCTTAGGTCTAACATAAGAAAAATCTAGGGATTGGCGTTATCTGCGAGGACGAGGCATTTTCACACTGTTCCTCTGATAGGGAAGCAACAGTCTCCTCTCCAGAGGTATGTTATGGTGCTTTCCTGCTGTGATTGTTGTTGATTCAGCTGGGCTCAGTCAAGTGCTGCAGTGTAGAGAGGACCTCCAATTTGTTCTGCTGTTAACCAGGCGGCCGGCCTTCAACCCTCTTACAACCCTCTTTATTATCCTTAACACTTACCGAAGGCCACTTTCCACTGTGATGGAACAAGTAGGCTACTCATATTCTTTACATATAAGTCACAGTATTGTAATAAATGTGGGTTTTCTATCGCAAACTGTAGGTATAATGTCCGAACCCGAAAGCACCACAGATAAGGAATATAATGATATAAAAGAGCGATCTTCATTAAAGTAATTACTCCTTGGCTTACAGAATATAAAAATCAATCCTCAGTTCGAAGTGAAGCGGTGAATCTGATTTTCTAGAGCTACAGAATTCAGAATTCAGAATGAATGAATGATTTTATCTGGAGGGCCGGATTGTCATGTGAAGCTTGACCAATCCTCAAACTATGGTCTCATTGGACATTTTTAATCATCCAATCATCAGACCGGGACGGACACTACACACATATTCTGGACGTACGGGACAGATAAAACCTGTTCATTCTGGACTGAAATGACCATATATGGACATGGGGGACACACATTTACGGACAGATAAAACCTGTTCATTCTGTACTGAAATGACCATATATGGACATGGGGGACACACAAAGCCACTCCTTGGAAGCGGCTTTCACCGCTTCAAAAAGGATGATGATGCAAAAACAGTGTACTATAACAGATCGTTTCACATAAAGGCACTTAACCCATATAAACAGAAAAATCACTTCCCCCAATTAAAACCATTCACTAGTAATAAAATACAGGCCTAAGTGCAAACAACAATACTACAGTGGTTATATACACATGTACCCTCCCGGGGTCTGAGCTTGTGACGTCGTTCCACTCCCCGGGGAATTGTTTGACAATTGCCGTGTTGACAACACTCAAGTGTCCGAGTCTTTGTGGTTACGCCAAAGCTCCACTGCAGCCATCGGGCATCGCGTCATGCAGCGTCAGGCGGTGTCAAAAAATGAACCTGGGTGAATTTTGAGGTTGGACGCCAAAACCCAACGCAGCGCAATGTCAGCAATATGGAGCACCCCTCATTGATTAAAAAGGGATTCCCCGCATTGACAATGACGTGACGCATTACAAAATATTGTACAATATTTGCCATTGAGATGTAGTGGAGTAGAAGTAAAATTAAAGTAAAAATCAAACCTCGGTTCGAAGTGGAGCGGTGAATCTGTGTGTGTGTGTGTGTGTGTGTGTGTGTGTGTGTGTGTGTGTGTGTGTTTGTGCCTGCACAACAGCGCCCCTCCTTTAACTTGTGTGGCCACTCAAGGTATTGCCAGGCTACAGACATACCCAGCCAGCCAGCCAGCCAGCCAGCCACATAGCCAGCCAGCCACGGACATACCTGTCTATTGGGAGCGCTTTCACCGCTCCAAAAATATTGTACAGCACTTGAGTAAATGTACATACTTACACTTTACACTACAGCCACTCTCTCTCTCTCTCTCTCTCTCTCTCTCTCTCTCTCTCTCTCTCTCTCTCTCTCTCTCTCTCTCGCATTAGTGTTTTCAGAGCCCCTGGATGTGAGGGTCGTAGGTCAGTGGGGCTCGAGGGCCCCTGGGGGGGGCAATCGTACCTTGAAGGGGCTTGTGGTTCCGGGGGATGATGGGAAGCCGACCGTCTAAACATCCTCTCTGTATTTCCAGGCAGTATACTGTATTAACAGTCTAGAAGTGTGCGTGCGTGCGTGCGCGTGTGCGTTTACGTGTGCTGAATATAATATTCAAAGGCAGAGACATGAAACCACGCTTCCCTTTAAACCTTTAAATCTAGAACTTTATTTGGGAATAAAACACATTTAACCAACGTCGATGATAGAGCACGTTCATGCATTTTAACGAGTACATCTGCAGTAGTTAGGTGGTCTCCCTGCTCTTCCAAATTGAGACATTTAAGATCCTGCGGGTTGATATATTTTAAAAAGTCGTTTCCCTGACAGAAATTATAAACACATGACAGCTTCCTGTCGCAACTATAGCAAGGTGCAGTTTACAGACTCTCTGTGTAGCGCTCAACGATTGTGGAACAGTTTGTCTGGCTTGACAGACTACTCAGTGGGTTCGTCTCCCGCGGGAGACCTGTAGGTTCAAATCCAGGGAAGGCCATAAATCTTACGCGTCGCAGCTTTTAAACACTTGTTCAAGTCTTCTTCAATGCCTCACAGCTGTCCAACCCCCTAGTTTTTCCTTTTCTTTCTGTACAGCTGATCTAACCTAATAGGGTTGCCAACCATCCCCTGAAATAGGGAATCATCCAATATTTGGAACAGTGTTGCTTTTGACAGCAAATTTGAAATGTAGTTTTAGTCATAGTCTTTTGTATAGCATTCAGTTTGGTTTTGTTTTAGACATATTTTTGTAATCTGAACGTTTTACTTAGTCTCGTAGTTTTTGTCGACTAAATACCATAAGATATAGTCAACTGTATTTGGGCAGCCGCAGGCACGATCTACAACCAGGCAGGCACGATCTACAACACATCAGACGAGTAGTCTGCCTTGTGAGCTTGTAGATCTGATATTTTCAGCTACACCTACATACAATGTGTTGTCCTTTAGTTCTCCTTGGTCTCTTCTCCACTAGTTCCACTCCCTCCCTATCATTTTAGTCTAGTTTTCAATATTAGCGTAATCATAGCGTAATTTGGAAAATGTCCCTTATTGAACTGGTAAAGGACACACTTTGTTCCTTATTTTTTGGGAATCCATCAATGACGCATGTTGTTTTACATTACATACGCTCTTAAATACATTCACAAACAAATTATGCATGTTACAACTACAAGTTCAAACAGCTCATATACATATGCTTTAATACAGGTTGTTAACCACTTTAAACCCCCTGGACTTAAACAGGACCTGAGTTGGCTCTGTACCTTTTTTCCTGTCTACACTAAAATCTATTGGTCAAAAATGGCCGATCTACAAGCTCACAACATGTCAAGTTACAACGAGTTGTGAGCTTATGGATTGGCTATGTCATGTTCCCCCCAGAATATGGATGTGGGGATTCAAGTGGTTAATATAATATACAAAAAGAAAACTGTGCATACTGTATAAAGTGAGATTTTCTCTTTTTCTGGGGGTCCCATATTGTTCTTAGAAATAATGGACGCCTGGCCGGGTATCCCTTATTAAAATGTCAGATAGTTGACAACCCTACTTATAATTAATGTGATCATTATTCACATAGTGTTGTTCTTGGGTTGCTTTGTTGTGATTGATCGCCATCCACAGGTGATGCTTCACCAGTGGTGGATTATGATTGATGGCGCGCCACTATGATGTTCACAGTGGACCGGTAGGGGAGGTTGGACATCGGAGTGATTTCTTCATTCCCTAAAACAGCGGTGATTGATAACATCCTTTGTCAATGAGAAAGACAAATACACAGGCCTTCCAATGCAACCCCCTGTTGCCACATCTGAAAACAAGAGTTTCTCCCTCACTCCGCTCTGCTCCTCAGAGTTACGACTACAAAGGCAGGGACGTGCTGGCCATTGGGAAAAGCGGGACAACTCACGAACGGCCGGTTCA